>NW_006399892.1:262873-277204 GCF_000299155.1 Elephantulus edwardii | reverse complement strand
TGCCTTTGCATAGTCAATGAAACACAGATAGACATTCCTCTGGTATTCCCTGCTTTCAGCCAAGATCCATCTAACATCAGCTACAATATCTTTAGTACTACGACCCCTTCTAAGCCCCTTCTAAACCCATTAGGAAATCAAATAGTCACATAGAGATAGCCTTGGTTTTGGACTTGATTGAAGAATGTATGGGACTACGAAGTCATGTCCAATCTCACAGGAATTGACTTTATCCTCTTAGTTTTGTTGATGGAGACTTTCCCCCTTTGTGTAGTTAATAGATGTCAGATGGTCCAATGCTGTGTTTACAGTATTATTCTGATGTTTTCTATATCAGTGAGAAAAATCTTAAAAGTGTAAGCTTGGTTTTCCCTCCACCTCCCATCCACTATTTTGGCCTGTTTACCTTTACAGGTGAGCACGTCATACTGATATACCTCCTTCCCCCTTTCCCTCTCCCCTCTCCCAGCTTTTTCAAAGGGATGAGGCCATACAGAGACACCAGCCTGCCTCCCATGTACAGTGAAGCACCCACCACTTTCCTTCCACCTCTCATCTACTATTTTGGCCCATTTCCCTTCACTGTTTAGGGATATCAGCAATATGCAAAATCCTGTCAAGATATTTCCTGTACAAGAATGAAGTCAAGGCTGCCACAGAACCACCTCACACAACAGAAAAAAGAGGTACCTTGCCTTTAAACACTGCTGACTAGTTATATCACATGAAATTTCTTAAAGTCGAATGGAAGAGGTTGGGTGAAACCTCAGTTTCTGGAGGGCAATAGTCATTACCTTCAGGAAGACAAGAGGAAAGACCCCAAAAAGGAAAAAAAAAACCCCAAACAAACAAACAAACAAAAAACACCACCATGACACACACACAAACATCAAGACATATCATAGTTAAATTCTCCAAATTAAAAGATAAGGATATTAAAATAGCAGGGTAAATAGAGTCACCTACAAAAGAAAAACAACTAGATCTTATTTCTCAGCAGAAACACAGTGAGCTGAGAGACAATGGAATAGTATACATAGAAAGCTGAAAAACAAAATAAACAAACAAAACCCCACCCAATTGTCAGCCAAGTTTCCTATACCCAGCAAAGTCCCATCAAATATGAAGGAGAAATTAGATACTTTGCAGAAAAGGAGGAACTTTGGGAGTGTGTAAAAACAAGACCAAAATATACAAGAAAGTTTAAGTGCAGTGCTTCACATAGAGATGCCAAAGGAAAGTAGATGGACCATGATGTTGTTGTTGGTTTCTTTCGAGTTGAGCATGATTCATAGTGACCCTATGAACAAAAAGCCTGAAGCCGCTCTGCAACTATGAATATTTATCAAAATTCATAGAGTTTCCGGAAGCATGTTGTTTAGGAAGTGGATGTCACCCTTGCTTCCATAGTAACCAGAAACAACAGAAAAAGAAGCACAGCAAAATGTCAAAATCATCCATGTGGAAACTAAATGACTCTCTGCTAGAACATGGTTGGGTAATAAAAGAAATAAAGCATGAAATTAAAAAGTTCCTTGAAACAAATGAAAATGAATATACAAGATACCAAACCTCTGAGATATAGTTAGGGCAGTTTTGAAGAAGCAGTACCTGGCAATAATCACAATGTGAATAGACTGACTTGGCAATAATCACAATGTGAATGGACTATATGTACCGATCAAGAGAAAAAGAGTAGCACAATGGATTAAAGAAGGAAAAAGAAAAATCCCATCAATATATTGTCTGCAAAAGAACATTTAAGAAATGACGAGAAAGACAGGCTAAAAATCATAGAATTGGAAAAAAT
This sequence comes from Elephantulus edwardii, assembly GCF_000299155.1. NCBI lineage: Eukaryota > Metazoa > Chordata > Mammalia > Macroscelidea > Macroscelididae > Elephantulus > Elephantulus edwardii. The sequence goes on along the minus strand of NW_006399892.1, from coordinate 275,394 downwards.
ATACTAAGCTAATTACAACCTCAAAAAAGCAGGAGTGGCAATACCAATCTCTGATAAAATAGACTTCAAGATGAAAACCACATTAAAAAATAAGGAAAGGCATTCCATACTGATTACAGGCACAACAGACAAAGAAGACATAACCTTGGTCAACATTTATGAACCAAATGATAGACCTGCAACATACTTAAAACATAACAGAATTAAAGAAAGAAACAGACAACACAACAATAAAGATAGGAGATTTCAACACACTGCTATCACCAAAGGATAGGTCAACTCAAAAGAAATTTAGCAAAGATGCAAAAGATCTAAACTATACAAGTAGCCAAATCAACAATCTGCATGTTTTCAGGATATTGCACCCAATTAAAAATTAATTCACTTTCTTCTCAAGTGCACATAGTACATTTGCTGGAATCTATCATATATTAGGACAAAAAGCAAGCCTCAAAAAAATTTAAAAAATCCCAAACATTGAAATAATACAAAATATCTTTTCAGTCCACAATGCCATAAAATAAGAAATGAATCACAGGAGAATAAAGCTTACAAAATCATCCATGTGGAAGCTAAATGACTCTATGCTAGAACATGGCTGGGTAATAAAAGAAATAAAGCATGAAATTAAGAAGTTCCTTGAAACAAATGAATATGAATATACAAGATACCAAACCTCTGAGATATAGTTAAGGCAGTTTTGAGGAAGCAGTACATAGCAATAAGCACCACAAAGAAAGGAAGAAAAAAAATACCAATGATCTAATGCAACACTTTCATCAACTAAAAAAATAACAACAATCTAATCCTACAGCCTCTAGAAGAAAGGAAAGAAATCATAAAATTAAGAGCTAAAATCAATGAGATAGAGAACAGAAAAACAATCAGGAACCATCAAGAAGACCAGAAGCTAGTTTTTTGAAAAAGTCAATAAAATTGACAAACCACTGAGAAACTCAATGAAAGCAGTGGGTGGGGGAACCCAAAAAACCCAACCCAACAACAACAACAACAATAACAGAAAAACAAAGGCCCATATAACTCAATTAAGAAATGATAAAGCCAGATGGAATTTAATCAATATTAGAATACTATGAAAAGCTATAATCTAATAAACTTGAAAACCTAGAGGGAAATGGACAAATTCTTTGATACTTATACCCTACCCAGATTGACAAGGATAGATTTAGAACACTTAAACATATACATCACTAAAGAAGAAACTGAACAGGTCGTAAAGACTTCCCCATAAGAAAAGTCCTGGACCAGATGACTTCAAAGCTGAATTCTATTATATATTTCTATTCTATTATATATTTAAAGAATCATTAATTGTACTTAAAGTATTTTAAAAATATAGATAAAGGAGAACCTCTCCCTGAGTCATTCAATGAGGAAAATATAACCCTAATACCAAAACCAGGCAAAGATATTACCAAGAAAGAAAATTACAGACCTATATCTTTCATTAATGTAGATTAAAAAATTCTTAACAAAATCCTAGCCAATAGAATCCAAAGCACATTCACAAAAAAAGAAAAAATCATCATCTTGACCAAGTGGAATTCATAACAGGTATGCAAGGATGGTTCAACATAAGAAAAACAATGTAACTCACCACATTAACAAAGCAAATAACAAGAACCATATGATCTTAGCAATTGATAGAGGAAAGGCATTTGACAAAAATCTAACATCCCTTTCTGAGAAAGACACTCAACAAAACTGAAGTAGAAGGGAATTTCCTCAACATATTGTTGTTTTTGCTTTGTGCCATTGAGTCACCTCAGACCCTTAGCAACCCTATGTACAGGAGCTCTGATGCCTGCCCTGTCCTGAGACAGTCTCACTGACTCAGACACACAAACACCCATTTCCCTGGTTAGAGTATCAATCCATCTCATCAAGGTTTTCCTTTCCTGTGCTCTCCCTTCATCCTTATGAACATGATATCCTTCTCCAAGGATCAGTCCCTCCTGACCACATGCCCAAAGGACTTTGAAATCCTAAACTCCAAGGAAAAACTTTGTTTCATTCTCTCCAAGACAGACTTCTTTGTTTTCTTGGAGGTCCATGTTATGTTCAGGACTCTTCACCAGCACCACAATTTGAAGGCATCAATTCTTATTCTGCCATCCTTATTCATTGTCCAGCTCTCTGATGCATAGCAAGGTGTTGCAAAGACTGTGCCCTGGATTTGGTGCACCTTAGTCTCTAGACTGACATCATTACATTTCAGTACTCTGAAGAGGTCCCTGACAGATTTTCCCAATGCAATTTGACTTTTGATTCCCTGCTTGCTGGTGCCAAGAGGGTCGATTGTGGAGCCAAGCAAGCTCTAATTGTTAACAACCTCAATCTTCTCCATCACTCATCGTGCTGTCAATGGCCCAGTGGTGAAAAATCTTTGTCTTTGATGTTGAGCTTCAATCCACATAGAAGACTATAGTCCTTGCCCTTCTGAAACAAGAGCCAATAGCAGTCTCAATGGAGAAAGACTAAAAGTATTTTCTTTGTGGACACAGACCAGAACAATGACGGCCACTGTCGCCACTTCTAATCAATATTGGAAGTATTTTCTAGGGCATCCAGAGAAGGGAAGAGAAGAGAAGAGAAGAGAAGAGAAGAGAAGAGAAGAGAAGAGAAGAGAAGAGAAGAGAAGAGAAGAGAAGAGAAGAGAAGAGAAGAGAAGAGAAGAGAAGAGAAGAGAAGAGAAGAGAAGAGAAGAGAAGAGAAAAGAGAAGAGAAAAGCATCCAGATCTGCAAAGACATGGCTAAACTGTCACTATATGCAGATAATATAATAGTGTACACAGAAAACCTCAAAAATTTAGCAAAAAACTGTTAGAGCTAGTAGACCAAGTTAGCAGTGTACCAGGACATAAGATCAATATTAAAAAATCAGTGGGATTTCTCTACAGTAACAAAGAGAACTCAGAGAAGGAAACCAAGAAAGCAGTAACGTTCACTATAGCCAACCACAAGTTGAGATATTTGGGATTCAATCTAACTAGTGACACAAAAGACCTATAGAAATAAAAATACAGAACATTTCTGTGAGACACAATTAAGTATCTAAATAATTGGAAAAATATGCCCTGTGGTCAATACAGTCCCTATAAAGATACCAAATACCTTTTTCAAGATCAAAAGGGAAATTGTCATGTTTATTTGGAGAGGAAAGAGAGCCCAAATAAGCAAAGTACTTCTGAAAAACCAAAATTATGTGGGAATTATAGCACTCCTTGACCTCAAAATCTACATCACAGCACAATTAAACAAACCACGTGGTACTGGCACACGACAGACATACGAACAAATGTAACATAATTGAGAACACAGAAATGGACCCAGCTATCTATGGGCAACTGATATTCAACAAGGAAATAAAATTTATCAAATGGTGAAATGACAACCTCTTCAAAACATGGTGCTGGCAAAACTGGGCTGTTACTGTAGAAAGCTGAAACAGGATCCACTTTGCACACCATAAAGAAAAACCAACTCAGAGTGGGTCAGAGACTTGGAAATAAAGAACAAAACCGCAAAATTCATCAAAGACAAACCAGGATCAAGCCTAGTCCTTGGCATAAAGGGACTGCCAAATACAGCAAGTAATGCACAGTTTGGAGAGGATAAGATTGATAAATGGGACCTTCTAAAGATTAAATTCCCATGTGAATCAAAAATTTTTTCCAACAGAGTTAAAAGAAAATCTCCTGACTGCCACCAGGGCCATTACAAGAAAAAGACACAATCACAAAATGGGCAATATGGGAAGACTTATCACAGAGGAAGATATTCGGATGGCCAACAGACACATGAAGAAATGCTGAAAATCACTGGGCAATAAGAGAGATCAAACCCAGTTAGGTACTATCTCACTCCAGTAGCAGTGCCAAAATTTAATAGGACAGTAAGTAATAAATTTTGGAGAGAATGTGGCAAGATAGGAACTCTTATACACTGTTGGTCGTTCTTACTGTTGTTAAGTGCAGTCAAGTCATAGGCAACTCGTAGTGACCCTATGAACGAAGGTCCTCAACACTTGTGTGATTTCACACAATTTATCCTTTCTCCAGGTTCACAGGGTTTCCGGAGACAAGCTATTACAGAAGTAGATACCACTCCTGCCTCCAAGCTTGTCTTAATCAGGGAGCTCCACCGAACACTGTTGGTAGGAATGTAAAATGATATATCCATCCTGAAAGGAAGTTTGATGTTTACTCAGAAAGCTGAACATAGAAATTCCATATGACCCAGCTATTCCACTGCTTGGGATATACCCCTAGAAAATGAGAACTGAGGCACAAATGGAGACTTATATACTAATGTTCATAGCTGTGTTATTCACCATAGCAAGAACATGGAAAAAGGCCAAATGTTCAACCACAATGGAATGGATTGAGAAGTTATGGTAACATTCACATGATGGAATACTATGCAGCATGCAGGAGTAATGATTTTTTAAATCTCTACCTAACTTGGGAGGGACTGGAGACTATTATGCAAAGTGAACTACATCAGTCTCATAAGGACAAATACTATATAAAGTCATTATTGCAGAAATAGATAACTAGTAAATCATATATGAGGACCTACAGGGGGAAGGAGGAAACAGAGGGGTGGGGATGGGTGGGGGGGTAATCATGAGTGGATGATTTGATGGGTGGAGGGGGAGTGAGTTGGGGAGTTGGGAGGATCTGTTGTGAGAGGTAATTCATACAAACTTTGTAAGTAAACCAGTGTAAATTTAAAAAAAAAAAAAACTGAATTGCAAGAAATACAAAGAAAAACCAAAAAAAAAAAAAAAGAAGAAGAAAGAAAAACCATACCTACCAATAGAAAACAAAACAAACAACAAAAACTTTGGGCTTGTTTAACTAAGGAGCTTTACTGAAATTAAATGATTACTAGAGAGATTCATTCCTGCACAATTACCTAGATTATTCCTTAATGACCTTTAATATGAAGATGGTTTACCCACTAAAGACATCTTTGTCATGTCTGTATCTCAGAAATTATCTGTCTAAACAGTCCTTTTTAGAATAACAGTAGCTTAGAAGATAATGTGAACCCTGGTTAAACTCTTGGCTTGTAACAAAAGCTCTAAAGTTCCAACCAGATTATGGGCAGAAATCAGATACAACAATGATAATTTGTTGTATAGACTTTCTGTTAGAATGGATTGGATGGCCCTCAAAAGCAACAAAGGATCACATGAATTTTGCTACTTTTCTGTTTAATAACCCACCCTCCTGGGGCTTTGTTGTTTGCCAATTCAGCTTGAACTTCTTCCTTCATCACCACAGGCTTTCGCTCATACATTGTTTCATGAAATTCTTCTTTGACCACCAATTCCTTTTGGTACAATGACTCTGTATACTCTTTCCATCTTCTTTTAATGCTTCCTGGATCATTCACTATTCTTCCCAAAGCATACTTAAGTATTGCATCTCAAGGTTTGAATTTGTTCTTCAGTTACTTGAGCTTAAGAAAAGCTAAGCAAGTTTGGGCCTTTTGATTTTCTGACCACAGCTCCTTGAACATTTCATTATAATACTTTATCTTCTGATGCTGCACTTTGGAATCTACTGTTCAACTCCTTAATATCTTTATTTCTTCCTTTTGCTTTGAATTATCAGTGCTCTAGTACAATATTCAGAGTTTCTTCTGATATCCATGTTGGTCTTTTCTTCTTCTATATCTTTGTAATGACTTTTTGTATTCTTCCTGGATGATATTCTTGATATCCTCCCACAGCTCATCTGGTCTTCACTCATTAATGTGCAAAGCCTCAAACCTGTTCCTGAGGTGGTTTTGCAAACCTGGCCAATTGACTAGAAGAGATCTATATTTGTTCCTATTCTAAAGAAGGGTGATCTTATAGAGTGCAAATTATTGATCAGTATCATTGATATCACATGCAAGCAAGATTCTGCTGAGAAGTATCCAAACAGCACCTCAACAGAGAACTGCCTGAAGTGCAGGCTGGATTTAGAAGAGATCTTGGTACCAGGGATGTGATAGCTAATGTCAGATGGATCTTGGCTGAAAGCAAAGACTACCAAAATAATGCCTATCTCTGTTTCATTGACTATGCAAAGGCACTTGACTGGTAGATGACAAACTGTGGTCAACCCTGAGAAGAATGGGAATCCCAGAACACTTGATTGTGCTTATGTGAAGCCTATACATGGACCAGGAGGCAGTATCAGAAAAGGGCGAGGAAACACTGAATGGTTTAAAATTGGGAAGGGTGTGCACCAAGGATGTGTCCTATATCCATATCTTTTCAATCTATATGCAGAACAGATTATCCAGAAGGCTGGGCTATGTGAGGAGAAGTGTGGCATCAGGATTGGAGGGAGACTAATCAACAATCTGTGTTATGCAGATGACACAACGCTGCTCACTGAGACTGAGGAGGACCTGAAGCACTTACTACAGAAGGTCAAGGACTACAGTCTTCAATATTGATTGGAGGTCAACTTCAAGAAAACAAGGAATCTCACCACTGGGCCAATTGGCAGCATCATGGTAGATGGTGAAGAGATTGAGCTTGTTGACAGTTTCAGTTTGCTTGACTGTACAATCAACCCTCTTTATTCCAGCAGCCAGGAAATTAAAAGATAAATTGCACTGAGAAAGTCTGCTGTTTAGAGACCTCTCCAAAGTACTGAAGAGCAATGATGTCAGTCTGGAGACTAGGGTGTGCCTGATACAGACCATGGTTCTTGCAATTACTTGCTATGCATTAGAAATCTGTACAATGACTAAGAATAAGAGAAGGAGAAGTGATGCCTTTGAGCTGTAGAAGGGTAATAAATATGCCATGGACTGCTAGGAGGACAAAAAAGTTCATTCTAGAGAGGGTGAATCCAGGCTGCTCCTTGGAGGTAAAGATTCTGAAGCTTCATCTGACATACTTTGGACATGTTGCAAGATGGGATCAGTTCTTAGAGAAGGATGTCATGCTTGGGAGGGTGGAAGGACAGTGCAGGAGAGAAAGACTCTCAATGAGATGGATTGATTCAGTGACAAGTTAATGGGGATAGGTGTGTTGGAGACAATGAAATTGGCACTGGATAGAGCAGAGTTTAGAGCAGAGTTATGTCATACATAGGGTCGCTATGAGTCGCAGGTGACTCGATGGCACATAACAAGAACAATCCATCCTCTAGTAATGTCTGTTTTAAATTAAAACCATAGAGTACTAGTTTTAGCTGAGTTTCTATTATAAAACTCTGACTCTATCGCATCTTATAGAGTAACATTAACTTATCATTTTAAAAAGTACTATATGCAATTCTTTACAGAAATAATAGATTCTTTTAAAAATCTTTATTGTATAGTTATTTCATACACATTATCTACAAAATTGCTTTACACTGTACATATTATGAATATCTTCTTTTAGTGAGAATTATAAGTTTCAAGGTATTAGGTTAATTCCTTTAGTTACATTTGTTGAGATTCTATTACTTTCTAAAAAAACGTTGGTAATGTAATAGTTAAAATGTCAGGATGCTAACCAAAACATCAAGTGTTTAGCCGATTATCAACTCCATGGGAGAAACATATAGCAGTCTGCCTCTGAAAATATGTAAAGCATTGGAATCTCTATGTATCAGTTCTATTGTATCTCATAAAGTGGCTATCTATGAGTTTGCATTCACTTTATGAAAGTGAGTTTTGTTTGAATTTTTATGTGTCACTACCTGCAGACACAGGGAGCTATGGTGGCTTAGTGGTAAAAAGTTATGCTGCCAAACCAAAGGTATGTGGTTAAAACCCATCAACTGCTCTGTGAGAGAAATGTGGATAATCGCAAGTGTGGTTTACAGTCTTAAAATCCACTGGAAGTCTAGCTCTGTATTAGTTCCAACTCAACTGCACATAACAACAAGAAGACACAGTTTCAAATGAAATGAGATCAACATAGGCATGGTCTTCGTGTAGTGCATATAGAAGTAGATACTAAGAAAATATTCATTAAACCAATCACAAATCATTGCATTTGATGATGTACAATCATCCCTTGGAAACCATTATTTCCAGAATCCCCGATGATATGCCTGCATGTTGTTGTTGCTGTTGTTATGTGACATCAAGTCTTTTGCGACTCATAGCGACCCTTTGTACAACAGCCCTAAACCCTGCTCTGTCCTGTGCCAATCACACTGTCTCCAATACACCCATTCCGATTACCCGAGTCACTGAATCAATCTACCTCATAGAGGGCTTTCCCCTCCTGCTCTGTCCTTCCACCCTACCAAGCATGATGTCCCTCTCCAAGGACCGGTCCCTCCTTAAAACATGTTCAAAGTATGTTAGACGAAGCCTCAGAATCCTTGCCTCCAAGGAGCCACCTAATTTAACCCTTTCTAGGATGAATCTGATTGTTGTCCTAGCAGTCCATGGTACCCTCAATACTCTTCTCCAGCACCACAGCTCAAAGGAATCAATTCTCCTTTATCCTCCTTAGTCACTGTCCAATTCTCTGATGCGTAAAAAGTGATAGCAAAGATCATGGCCCGTAATACTAGTTTAAAGTAAATTTCATGTAATTCACATTTCATGCTCTCTCTTAACCTTCAAGGAATTTCTTTGGACTTCCAATTGATTATTTTTTCCCCTCAATATTTTGGATTCATTATTGGTTTAACCTGTGAATGTGAAATTCATGGATATGGAGAGTCCATTATATTTTAAAACAAAATAAATAGCACCAACAAATACCAGAATAATTCAATAATTCTATTTAGTAGATTAAGGAATATGTGCACTAAACCAGTGATAAAGAAGATACAGAGCCCAAATAAAAGTTATAAATATTAATTTAATGGACAATAAAAGTCCAAGTAAAAAAATCTAACAAATATAACAACTTTAGTAGCCTTGTAGGGAGCATATTTCTAGAAATACAATAAAATGGGGAAATCAAGAAAGGCACGAGATATCAAATGTCATGGGTGGGAGGAAAGGACTTCTGGTGGCTTTTAAGGGGCCACTTCATATGGAAATTTACCTATCAACAAAGGATTGAGGATCTTATTGCAAGGAGAATAGGACAAGAATTTAAAATGTAAATAGAGTACATGACAAAATGAGGTTTGCATTTTAATAGTCTCATTCTGGATGCTTCTTCAGGCTGTAACGCAGGAAGATGGATTTGAGACCAGATTTTTCTAGCTCTAATGCTAAGCCCTTTTTCACTACACCTCATTGCCCTCAATATTCATTATTGCATTTGCTTTTCTAAATAACCTTAGAAACTGAGACACCAGGGATTATTACTCGCTTAATACAGATGTTGAAATTAGGATAAAAACGAAATGTACAAGGTCAAGATCTTTTTATCTCTTGTGACAAAATGATAGTAATAATAGCTAAGAGTTACCAAAGGTCTACCTAGTTACAGGTTCTATATTAAATATAGTATGTATGCTAGCTTCCTTAATATGTACAAAATATTAAAAAATTCATTCTCAATTATCTGAAGAGGTAACTTTGGTACAATAAATTAAATGACTTCATGAAGTTTGTATAGCAAATACAGGCAAGAGCTATTTGACTCTAAAATATATATTCATAATCACTTTTGGCTCTCTTAGGTGAAATGTACTACATTGGTTCATTTCTCAGGATAGAAGACATTTTATCAACTCTTTCTGTCTTCAGAAAAATTAACTGGCACATTTTATTCTGCCTCAGATGAAAATTTGGTAAGAGAATCATAGTATCTGCAAAATTCAACGACTAATTTACTTTTTAAAGTTCTGATGATAATTGGACACTTACTAGCAGACATAGTATTTTTCATTCATCTTTCACTATTTTCCAATGAAAAATAAATAGTTGTAGTGATGATAAAGTGAGATAGAATGATGGCTGAATGCAATGTAAAATAGCCATAAAGGCCCTTGGGCACAAATGACAAACTAAGTATAAATGATCCAATGAAAATCTCTCGTACTTAAAAAGTATTTTTAAGTACAAATTCCTGTTGTTATTGAGTTGATTTCAACTCTCATAGCACCTCTATAGGACAAGGTACAATTGTTGCATGAAGTTACCAATGCCACGGGTCTTTGTAGAACCAGATTTAATATCTTTCCCCAAGAGGGAAGCTAGTAGAATTGAACCAGTAAACTTCAGTTAACAGTTAAATACTTAACCACTGTATCATCAGGACACTTTTTAAAATTATTAATTTCAATGAACATTTACAGAGATTTTGGATTTCCATTCATTCATTGTTGCACTTTTCTCCCAGCCCATCCCACCTCCACCCCCAGTTCACTCCTCTCCTTGAAAAGCAAAAGAAAAAACTCCTTCATTGGTACACAATCACCCAGCACCCCCCCCCCAAACCTCCACCCTGAGTGTGCTCTTACAATAATAATAATGCCCTAAAATATATTAGTTTTAAACTGTGCTCTCCCTAATTAGCTTCAATGCAGGAAACATAATTTATCCAGTTTTTCTTAGTCTTGCCCCCACCCTGATGTCATCCTCATTCTACAACATTGACACCATACAGTATTTGACCCTTTGTGACTGAGATATTTCACTCAGCATAATGTCCTCTAGGGTCACCCATTTTGAATAATATTGCATGAGTTCCTTGTTTTTCAATGCAACTGTTCCATTGTGTGAATATACCAGAGCTTCTCTATCCACTCATTTGTTGACGGGCACTTAGGACTCCTTTTTTGTGTATGAATAACAGTTTGTCAGCATGAGTATACATTATCAAGTTGTGTGCTTTATTGTTTCTTAGTTTGAATTAGTATTCACTGTTTGATCCCCCTGACACATAAAGTTACTTAACAACATATGTGGATATATTTTAAATGGAATACAACTGAAAACAAAATTATGTATACCAATAAATTATTACTTCAGTGCATACTGTAACATATTTATGAGTGTTCAAAATGACTTAAAAGTTATCAAAATGAATGTGTAAGGCACAATATCTATGAATGCAACACAATGTATACAAAACAATGTGTGCAAGCCAATAGAAAATAGTTTTAAAAAATAAACATGTTGTTGTTGTTGTTGTGTGCCGTCGAGTTGCATGCGACTCATAGCGATCCTATGTACAACAGCTCTAAACTCGGCTCTGTCCTGTGCCAAACTCATTGCCTCCAACACACTCATCCTGATTGCCCCAGTCACAGAATCAATCCATCTCCCAGAGGGCCTTCCCCTCCTGCGCCTGCCCTCCACCCTCCCAAGCATGATGTCCCTCTTCCAGGATGGTCTCTCCTTACAACGTGACCAAAGTATGTCAGACAAAGCCTCAGAATTTTTGCCTCCAAGGAGTAGCCCGGTTTAACCGTCTCCAGGATAAATCTGTTTGTTCTCTTAGCAGTCCATGGCACCTCCAGCACTCTTCTCCAACACCAAAGCTCAAAAGCATCAATTCTCCTTCTGTCCTCCTTGGTCATTGTCCAGATCTCTGATGCATAACAAGTGATTGCAAAGACCATGGCCTGTATCAGATGTACCTTTGTCTACAGAGACACACGGTTGCTCTTGAGTACTTTAGAGAGATCCCTAACAGCAGACTTTCCCATGGCAATACGTCTTCTACTTTTCTGGGTGCTGGTACCAAGGTTGTGGAGCCAAGCAAACTAAAGCTGTGAATAATCTCAATCTCTTCACCATCCAACCTGATGCTGCCAATTAGTCCAGTGGTGAGAATCTTTGTCTTCTTGACATTGAGCCTCAATCCATATTGAAGACTGCAGTCCTTGACCCTCAGCAGCAAGCGCTTCAGGTCCTCAGTTTTAGCAAGCAGGGTTGTGTCATCTGCATAACGCATATTGTTTATGGATCTTCCACCAACCTTGATGCCACATTTCTCTTCATAGAGTCCAGCCTCCCGGATGATCTGCTCTGCATACAAGTTGAAAAGGTATGGAGATAGGAAACATCCCTGGCGTACGCCCTTCCCAATTTTTAACCATGCAGTGTTACCCTGCTCTGTTCTAACAGCTGCCTCTTGGTTCAATTATAAGTTTCACATTTGTGTGATCAAGTGTTCTGGGATTCCCATTCTTCTCAATTTGTTCTGATCCACACAGTCAAACGCCTTTGCATAATCAGTGAAGCACAGATAGACTTTCCTCTGGTACTCCCGTCTTTCTGCCAAGATCCATCTAACATTAGCTACGATATCCTTAGTACCACGACCACTTCTAAACTCAGCCTGGACTTCAGGCAGTTCTCTGCTGATGTGCTGTTCCAGTCATTTTTTGATAATCTTCAGTAGAATCTTGCTTGCATTTGAAATCAATGATATTGTTCTGTAGTTTCCACACTCTGTTGGGTCACCCTTCTTTGGAATGGGAACAAATATAGATCTCTTTCAGTCAGTTGACCAAGTGGTTGCTCTCCAGATTTCTTGGCACAACCTGGTGAACACATCCAGGGCAGCATCTCTTAGCTGAAAAATGTCAATTGGTATACCATCTTTCCTGGGGTCTTATTTTTTGCTATTTCTT
>NW_006399892.1:237932-252259 GCF_000299155.1 Elephantulus edwardii | reverse complement strand
TCTGACATACTTTGGGCATGTTACAAGGAGGGACCAGTCCTTGGAGAGGGACATTATGCTTGGAAGGATGGAGGAACAGTGCAAGAGGGAAAGACCCTCAATGAGATGAATTGACTCAGTGACTGGGGTAATGGTGGTAGGTGTGTCAGAGATGATAGAGTTGGCTCAGGATAGAGCAGGGTTCAGAGCTGTTTTATATAGGGTCAATATGAGTTGGAGTTGACTTGAGACACATGAAAACAACAAAGTTTTTGGTGAGCTGTGGTGGTGTAGTCCATATGGAATTACATTACTAACACAATGGTGGTGCTTCTTTGACAAGTGAAGCCCACCAGCAGCTCTACAAGAGAAAGATGAGCAGTCTCCTCCCATGTGATTTACAGCCACCCCAAACCCACTGGAGGTTCACCATAAGTCTGTGTTCACTCAATCACAATGTGAGAAAGAGAGTAAACTTTTATTTTTAAATTATAGATTATTTAAAAAGAACTGAAGCAAAATATCAACAAGAAATTGTCAGAAATTCAAGCTAGATTCAGAGTACGTGTGAGAAAGGAGGATATTATTACTGTTATAAGACACATTGTGGCTGAAAATAGAATATAAGTTTATTTGTGTTTTATTGACTATGCAAAAGTAATTGACTGTGTGGATCTTCCCAATTATGGGTAACATTGAGAAGAATGAGAATCCCAGAACACATAGTTATAAAACTAGATCTCCATGATAAATTGGTAACTTTTTTTTTCATTTTTAATAAAATTTTCTTTTACTCCTCTTTACATTTTGACATAGATGTATAAAAATATAATGAAAACATTATATTTGCCAAACAAAGGTACAGTCATGCTCTGAATATGGAAAGAGACAACTCTCAGTTTTGAACAAGTTAGGTAAGGGGGAAATTATCCCCTAGGTATTGCTGCTTCCAGGTTCCTAGATTCTTCCGCACTTGGTGTTGTGTCTAACATCGGGGATTTGAGAAATGATGTTTTAACTAAGAAAATTCTAACTCAATGGACGTAGCACAGGGAAAAGGAAACCCAGGAGTTAGTAGATATTCACAGTGCGCTGGTTTTAGTCTGTGGCCCCAGATTCTCCACTATTATGATGACACATTCCACAAGGACATGTCTTCTCTTTCCTAATTAAATGAAAGGTCCTGGCACCAGCGTCAGAAGTTGGCACCACTCCTGGTTTCACAAAGGATGTACCACCTGGATCATGAGGTATACCTCCATTAACAAAATTGAGTCATAGTGCTCGATAAACTCGCCCAACCACTCACTCTTTGTCTGTCAACTTCAATTTAACCATGGCTATTTTTAGCCAGAAAGTAAATTGTTTTATATTGGCAAGGAGCTTTGTGGTAGCCATGCCAAAAGCTTAATTAAGAATCGAATAGGTATATTCTTTATATGAGCTTTATACAAAATGTCAATTTGATTTCAGGCAGGCACAATGAATTTTCTTGAAGTTCTTAAATTGTGCAGCAAAATATTAAGAGTATGTTGAAAGAGAAAACAGCATTCCTTTGTTTTCTTTTTTTCTCCAATGGTGTTTCTTATAGATATATAGTAAGTGTGCATCAGAGAGTTGGACAATGACCAATGAGGATAGAAGAAGAATTGATGCTTTTGAGCTGTGGTGCTGGAGAAGAGTATTGAGAATACCATGGACTGCTACGAAAACAAACAGATTTGTCCTGGAAAGGGTTAAACCGGGTGGCTCCTTGGAGGCAAGGATTCTGAGGCTCCGTCTAACATACTTTGGACATGTTGTGAGGAGAGACCGGTCCTTGGAGAGGGACATCATACTTGGGAGGGTGGAGGGACAGCGCAGGAGAGGAAGGCCCTCTATGAGGTGGATTGGTTCAGTGGCTGGAATAATTGGGATGAGAGTGTCAGAGACGGTGCGATTGGCACAGGACAGAGCGGAGTTTGGGGCTGTTGTACATAGGGTTGCTATGAGTCGCAAGCGACTCGACGGCACATAACAACATCAACAACAACATATGAATATCCAGATATTGAGTGTAAAATTTGGGGTGTTGAAGCCAAAGATTTATTATAAATTTCAAAGCTGTTTTCTACAATAGCAACAAAAGGTTAAAAGACAATGATCTAAGGTCCATTGTTGTTGGTTTGTACCATCAAGTTATAACCAGTCATAGCTGACCCTCCACTGGGTTTTCAGAAGCAGGAAATTACACAGTAGAATATTTTTCATCTTTTTCCCATGGAATACTGGGTGTATTTGAATCAGCCTTTGGGTTGGCAGCACAACTGCTGCTATTAAGTCACCAGAGCACTTTCTACTTATCCTAGTATGGTACAGTGATAAACATGAACATGGCACCTCTAACAGAAACTACCAACTGGTTTACGGGAGAAAGATATGATAATTGCCTTCAACAAAAATCTACAGAATTGTAAATCCTACAAGGAAACTCTACACTGTTGCATAGGATTGTTTAATCTAAATGACAAACCCACAATAAGATTCCTGGTTATTGTTTTTGTGTGCCATCAAGTAATCTGTGACTCATAGTGGCCGTATGTACAACAGCTCTGAACCCTTCCCTATCCTGAGCCAATCTCACTGACTCTGACAATGTGTCAATCCATCTCAGCTGAGGTCTTCCTTTCTTGCACTGTCCCTCCACCCTTCCAAGCATGATGTCCATCTCCAATGACTTGTCCCTCCTGGAAAGGTGCCTTAAGTTTGTGAGACAGAGTTTCAAAATTCTTGCCTCCAAGGATATCTAAGACAGACCTGTTTGTACTTTTAGCAGCCCATAATATATGCTCAATACCTCCAGCACCAAAACTCCAAGACATCAATTCTTCTTCTGTCTCATTAATCATTGTCCAGCTCTCTCATGTTTTCTTATATATCTTTAATATTCTAAATTTTTTATTAATCCACTGATCCCTTTTAAATACATGTCTATAGAAAATAATAATACTCTGAACTATTCTATAATCTATAATAATTCTGGTGGCTTAGGGATAAGGAATTATGCTTCCAACTCAAAGTCATGTAGTTTGAATCCACCGGAGGTTTCACAGATGATAAAGATGGACCATATCCTTCTATGCTATTTACTGCATCTGAAAATCAATTGGAGGCTCAGCTATGGGTCAGTTCTGACTCGATGGTACACAACAACAACATAACAACTCTATTATAGAGTTCTTATGTTGTTGTTGTTGTTATGTGCCGTCGAGTCGTTTGCGACTCCTAGCGACCCTATGTACAACAGGCCTAAACCCTGCTCTGTCCTGTGCCAATCGCATTGCCTCTGACACACCCATCCTGATTACCCCAGTCACTGAATCAATCCACCTCATAGAGGGTCTTCCCCTCCTGCGCTGTCCCTCTACTCTGCCAAGCATGATGTCCCTCTCTAAAGACCTGTCTCTCCTTACAACATGTCCAAAGTATGTCAGGCGAAGCCCCAGAATCTTTGCCTCCAAGGAGTAGCCTGGTTTAACCCTCTCTAGGATGAATCTGTTTGTTTTCTTGGCAGTCCATGGTACATTCAATACTCTTCTCCAGCACCACAGCTCAAAGGCATCAATTCTCCTCCTGTCCTCCCTAGTCATTGTCCAGCTCTCTGATGCATAACAAGTGATTGCAAAGACCATGGCCTGTATCAGGCGCACCTTTGTCTCCAGAGAGACACCGTTGCTCTTGAGTACTTTAGAGAGGTCCCTAACAGCAGACTTTCCCATCGTAATACTTTTTTTATTTCCTGGCTACTGGTGCCAAGAGTCTTGACTGTGGAGCTGAGCAAACTGAAGCTGTGAACACTCTCAATCTCTTCGCCATCCATCCTGATGCTACCAATTGGTCCAGTGGTGAGAATCTTTGTCTTCTTGACATTGAGCCTCAGTCCATACTGAAGGCTGCAGTCCTTGACCCTCTGCAGTAAGTGCATGAGGTCCTCCTCAGTTTCAGCGAGCAAGGTTGTGTCATCTGCATAATGCAGATTGTTAATAGATCTTCCACCAATCCTAACACCGCTCATCTCCTCGTCGAGCCCAGCCTCTCGGATAATCTACTCTGCAATCAGGTTGAAAAGATATGGAGAAAGGATAGTCTCTAAAATTAAATATTTAAAGGATTTATAATTATTTCAAGTTCACTATTCTTATTGAATTTACTATCTCTTCTTCCACATAGTCATTAGAGTCACAGACCAACAGGAAGAAAGGAATAAGAACTCTCGACTCTTTTTTTTTAACTTTCATCACAGGCTGGAGAGTAAGTTGTGTCTGATCTGGGCTATAATCTTTGTAATTATGCGCTATGCTTCAGAGAGCTGGACAGTGACTAGGGATGATAGAAAGAAAATTGATGCCTTTGAGCTGTGGTGCTGGAGAAGAGTGTTGAATATATCATGGACTGCTAGAACAAGCATGTTTGTCCTGCGGAGGGTGAAGCCGGAATGCTCCTTGGAGTCAAGGATTCTGAAGCTTCATCTGACATACTTTGGGCATGTTGTAAGGAGGGACCAGTCCGTGGTGAGGGACATCATGTTTGGGAGAGTGGAGGGACAGTGCAAAAGAGGAAGACCCTCAGTGAGATGAATCTATTCAGTGATTAGGGTAGTGGGCGTAGGCGTGATGTAGACAATGAGGTTGGCACAGAATATAGCAGGTTTTAGGGCTCTTGTACACAGGGTCATTATGAATCACACGTGACTCAACAGCACATAGCAACAAGAACAATATCACAGAGTAACTCATCAGAGTCAATGTGCATTAATTTGTGAATTTATCATTTATTTACCTCTTTTCCTTCTTTGTAATTCTTATTTCTTTTAACTAGTCCTTCCTTTTCCCTTCCATTAATAGTATAATATCTTTCAAATTAGTTTTCTTGACTCTGACAAACTTTTACTAAATCAAATAACAATATAGTTACTAAGATACCATTTTCAGAAATATAAACCTGATCATGTCATCCCTTTGCTAATTATAGATCCTTGACTGTCTTTACCTTTCAAATTACTTATCACGTCACACAAAGCTTCTCATCATCAGAAGTTGACATCAGGACCACTGTGTCCACAGTGCTGATCACAGAGTCTACCTAGCTAATTAAGTATTTACCTAAATTGGTTCCAATCTCTTTCTATGTTTACTGTGGTACTATAGAAGGCTGATTCTTCTGCCAATTCAAACTAAAGAATATTTCACAAACATATGAGTCTTTTACTACTCAGTGCTTTAACATATGACATTCTCTCTTTCTATAAAGAAAGGACTTTCTTTTATCAATAACCTGAGATACATCAAACTTCACCTCCTTTCATAGAAATTTCATAGAACATGGACTCTTCCTCTCCTCTACTGTCTCCCCACCTTTCCAAGCATGACGTCCTACTCAAAGGATTAGTTTATCCTGCCAAAAATATTAAAATATTTGAGACAGAGCCTCAAAATACTTGTCTCCAAGGAGCAACTTGGTTTCACTCTCTCTAGGACATACCTGTTTGTTCTTTAGTCAGTCCATGGTGTGTTCACTAATCTTCTCCAGTATCACAACTCAAAGGAATTGATTCTTCTTCTGTTATCTTTAGTCTTTTTTTTTTTTTTTTGGCTCTTTGATGCATA
This sequence comes from Elephantulus edwardii, assembly GCF_000299155.1. Classification (NCBI taxonomy): domain Eukaryota; kingdom Metazoa; phylum Chordata; class Mammalia; order Macroscelidea; family Macroscelididae; genus Elephantulus; species Elephantulus edwardii. The sequence goes on along the minus strand of NW_006399892.1, from coordinate 246,635 downwards.
GCAAAACGTTGTGAAGCGCATGATCTGAATAAAGTAGACTTTAGTCTAGATTGTTATGTTGTTCTTCAGTACTTTGGACAGATCCTTAATAGCAGGTTTCCTTAATACAATTTGTCTTTTGATATCCCGACTGCTATTGCCAAGACTGTGGAGCCAAGCAAATTGAAATTGTTAGTAATCTCAATCTCTTCCCCATTTATTCTCTATCATATCCTGCCAGTTGGTCTAGCAATGAGAACTTTCGTTTCTTGATATTTAGCTTCAAACCATATTGAAGACCAGTATTTGAGCTTCTGAAGCAAAGGACTCAAGTTATCCTCAGTTATAGGAAGTAAGGTTGTCACACCTGCATAATGCAGGTTGTTGACGAGTCTTCCTTCAATCCTGATGCCACATTCCTCCTCATAAAGTCCTTGTAAATGTGCATTAATTTGTGAATTTATTATGCCGAATGATCTATTCAGCAAAAAGACTGAAAAGATATGGACACAATACTCAACATCCCGTATGCACTCATTTCTTGATTGTGAACCAAGAAGAGTTTCCTTACTTTGTTCTGATGACTACTTCCTCGTCCAACTACTGGTTTTGCATGAATACAATCAATTGTTCAGGGATTCCTATTCTCCACAAAGTTAGCCATAATTTGTTGTGATCCATGCCCTCAAGAGCTTTTTGTATACTCAATAAAGCAGACAGATATTCCTTTGGTACTCTCTGTTTTCAGCCTAGAGCCAGCTGATATTAGCTATGATATTCTTAGTGTCGTGATCTCTTCTAAACTCAGCTTATTTATCTGGTAGTTTGTGTCAATGCATTGCTCCCATCATTTTTTGGATGATTTTTACAGGATTTTGCTTGCAATGTGCTATTAGTGACATTGTTGGATAATTTCCACATTGTTGAATAAACTAGTTTGGGGGATGGTAATAAATATGGATATCTTACAGTCACTCGGCCAGGTGGTTATCTTCCAGATTTCTTGGTACAACATGGTGGGAATGTCCAAGTCTGTATTTGGTTGCTGAAATATGTCAATTAGTTCGTCATCAATCCTGGGGCCTTGTTTTTTGCCTATTTCTTCAGAGCAGCTTGAACTTCCTCTTTCATCACCATTGGCTCGTGATCGTTTTTGTTTCATGAAATTTTTCTGTGTCATCCAATTCTTTCTGGTACTCTGTGTTCTATTTTCTTTTGATACATCTTGGATCATTTAGTATTCTTCCTATGTTGTTGTTGCAGTTAGGCGATGTCAAGTCAAGTATGACTCATAGTGACCCTGTGAACAAAAGATATAAATCCTGTTCTATCCTGAGTCATCCTCACACTTTCCAACATCCTAGAGCCATTGTGGCAGTTATCATGTTAATCAACCTGGTTGAGGGTCTTTCTCTCCTTCACCAACCATCTACCTTTCCAAGCATCATGTCTCTCACCAAGGAATAGCCACTCTGAGCAACATGCACAGAGTATATGAGGTGAAGCCTCATCATTCTTTCCTTCGAAGAATGATGCATCCTCTCCGAGACATATCTGTTCATTCTCTTGGGCATCCATAGGATGTTCAGTACTCTTCTCCAACACCACATCTCAAAGATGTCAATTCTTTTTCTGTCATCCATATTCATTGTCCAGTTCTCAGATACATATCAAGTGATCATAAAGACTATGGTCTGAAACAGACAAACCTTAGTCTTCAAACTGACATCATTGCTTCTGAAAAATTTGGAGATGTCCCTAACTTCAGATTTCCCTAGTGCAATATGTCTCCTTACTGATACCAAGTGTGTTAATTGCAGATCCAAGCAAGATAAAGCTGTTGACAGTTTCAATCTCTTCTCCATCCATCATGATGCTGCCTATTGGTCCAGGGGTAAAAATATTTGTTTTGTTGAAATTGAGATGCAATCCATACCAAAGGCTGCATTCTTAAATATTGCCACTTGAGGCTTGAATTTGTCCTTCAGTTCCTTTAGCTGCAGGAATGCTGAGCTAGTTCGGTCCCTTTAATTTTCTGACGCCAGCTCTTTGCACATTTCAATATAATACTTTGCTTTGTCTTCCCAAATTGCCCTTTGAAACCTTCTGTTCAGCTCCTTAACTTCCTAATGTTTTCCTGATGTCAGAACTTTAGTGCAATATTCAGGGTCTCCTCTGACCACCATCTTGGTTTTTTTCTTCCTCTTCTGCTTTTGTGATGACCTTCAAACGTTCTTCATGATTATTGTTCTTGTTATCTTCCTATAGCTTGTCTGGTTTTCACTCATTAGTTTTCAAGGCCACAAAACCTATTTCTGAGATGGTTTACAAATTAAAGTGGGATAAACACAAGGTCATTTTGGTTCTTGTGGATTTTATCTAATTTTCCTTAGCCTTTTTTTTACCTTGCTTATGAGTGGTTGATGATCTGTTCCACAATCAACACCTGCCTTAGTTTTCACAGCTGATATTAAACTTTTCCAGTGATTCTTTCTATTGTTGTAAATCAATAGGATTCCTGTGCAGACCATCAGGTAAGGTCTTTGTTTATAGTAGTCATTTGTATTTCTTATAGAAAGTATTGGCAATTAAGAAATCATTAATTGTACAAAATTCTGTCATTTTATCTCCAGCCTCATTTCTGCCAAGAAGCCCATATTTTACAGTTTTCGCATTCCAGTCACTCATTATTATCAATGTGTCTAGGTTACATGTTCAATTGGTTTTCAACTGCAGGCATTGGTAGAAATCATCTTCTTTCTTCCTTTTTGTCACTGGTTGTTGGTGCAACATTTGAATGATAGTGATACCAACAGCTCTTCTTTAGATGCATATGGATATTATCCTGTTGTTCACAACATTGTATTTCAAGATGGATCTGAAAATGTTCCTTTTAACTATGAAAGAAACCTTGTTTTGCCTCACCTTTTCTTCTCCAGCATAGTATATCATGTGATTGTGTGATTCAAAATGTTACATGCCAAGCAATTTCATTTCACCAAAGCCTTATATGCCAATAGTTATGTGTTCCATTTCTTCCTTAACAGTATCCAATTTTCTGGCAAAGAGGAGATAAAATTATCCCTATATGCAGATGACATGATAGTATACTTAGAAAACCCTAAAGACTCAGCAAGAAAACTATTGGACATAGTTGACTAATTCAGCAAAGTAGCAGGATACAAGATCAACATACAAAAATCAGTTGGATTTCTCTACAGTGACAAAGACAATACAGAGCCTGAACTAAGAAAAACAATGCCCTTCACAATAGCTAATCACAAGATAAAATATTTGGGAGTAAATATAACTAGAAGCACAAAGGTTCTATTCAAAGAAAATTACAAAACATTACTATAAGAAACAAAAAGAGACCTGGAGAAGTGCAAGAATATCCCTTGCTCATGGATAGGAAGACTCAATATTGTGAAAATGGCAATATTACCAAATGAAATTTACATGTTCAATACAATCCCAATGCAAACACCAATCCCATTCTTCAACGAGATGGAAAAGGCAATCTGCAGCTTCATTTGGAATGCAAAGAAGCTCTGAGTAAGCCAAGCACTCCTTAAAAATAGAAAAAAGGTAGGAGGAATCTCACTCTTGATTTCAAATCCTACTACACTGCCATGGTAGTCAAGACATCATGGTACTGGTACAATGACAGACACATAGATCAATGGAATAGAATTGAGAACCCAGAAATCAGCCCATCTACCTATGGTCAACTGATTTTTGACAAGGAGATGATAACAGTTAGGTGGGGAAATGACAGTTTTTTTAACAAATGGTGTTAGCAAAATTGGAAAACTACCTGCAGAAGACTTAAGCAAGAGCCACACCTCACTCCATATACAAAAACCAACTCAAGGTGGATCATGGACCTAGGACTAAAACCAAGGACTATAAACTTCATTAAAGTAAAGCTTGGAAGAATACTAGAAGTCCTAATTCACAACATAAAGAGTCTTGAAATTATCCTGAAAAATTTACAACCAGGAGAAGATAAAATAGATGAATTGTACTTTCTAAGAATCAAATCCCTATGTACATCCAAAAACTTCTCCAACAGGGTAAAAAAGAAAGCCACAGACTGGGATAAAGTGTTTGGTAATGACATGTCAGATAAGGGACTTGTATCTAGAATTTATAAAATACTTGAACACCACAACAAGATAAAGGTAAATAATCCAATAGAAAAATGGGCATAGGATATGAACAGACACTTCACCATAAAAGACATTCAGATGGCCAACAAGCACATGAAGAAATGTTCAAAATCCCTAGCTCTAAGAGAGATGTAAATCAAGACAACTATGAGATATTATCTCACCCCAGTAAGACTAGCAAAATTTAACAGAACAGCAAGCCACAAATGCTTTCAAGGTTGTGGAGAGACTGGAACCGTTATTCACTGCTGGTGGGTGGGAGTGTAAAATGGTGTAGCCACTGTGGAAGGCAGTGTGGCACTTTCTCAAAAAGTTGCAAATAGAGATACAACTTGACCCAGCAATTCCACTACTGGGAATATATACTAAAGAGACCATAAACGACATCCAAGCAAATATATGCACACCCATGTTTATCGTGGCTTTGTTCACCATAGCAAGGAGTTGGAAACAACCTAAGTGCCCATCAACAAATGAATGGATAGAAAAAACTGTGGTGTATTCACACAATGGAATATGCTGCATTGAAAAACAAGGAACTCATGCAATATTATTCAAAATGGGTGACCCTGGAGGACATTATGCTGAGTGAAATATCTCAGTCACAAAAGGACAAATACTATATGGTGCCACTGTTGTAGAATGAGGCTGACATCAGGGTGAGGGTAAGACTGAGAAAAATTGGATAAATTATGTTTCCTGCATTGAAGCCGATGAGGGGAGAAGAGTTTGAAAGTAATATATTTTAGGGAATTACGATTATCATGAGTCCAGAATGAGGGCTGCAGAGTGGAGTATACTCGGAGTGGGGGTGGTGGTGTGTGGAGGGATTGTATACTAATAAAGGAGTTTCTCTTTTGCTTTTCAAAGAGAAGAGTGAACTGGGGGTTGGGGAGGTGGAGAAAAGTGCAACAATGAATGAATGGAAATCCAAAATCTCTGTACATGTTCATTGAAATTAATAAAACAACAACAACAAATCCGGTATCCAATTTTTGTACATTCATGCTTGTCACATTCCACATTTTAACAAATAATGTCTGCTAGTAGCTATCCCTCTTTCTTTGTGTTTCCATATCTGATAGTCTAATCTGAGTGTGCTCTTTTGTGCACAGGCTTTTTAAAGCCTGTTATTTTGGAAGTGGGTGACTGATCATTCTTTCTAGTGAAAAAACTGATGGATTGAGGAATTGTGTTACACACAATGGAATACTGTACAGCACTAAGGAGCAACAATTGTGCAAAATACTATATGAGTTAACTAACTCAGTCTCGTAAGGACAAACACTGCATAAGATCATTACTGTAGACATAGAAGCATAACTAGTAAGATGTATGTAAGAGTCCAAAAGGAAAAGAGAAGAGGGCAAGGGTTTAGAAAATTGGGATTGGGGAATTCACTAGGAAAATAGAGTTTGATGGGCAGATAAAAAGGGGTAAGGACTTAGGAAAGATCAAATGGAGACCTGAAAAGACAAGACAATAATAGGCATATGTCAATGGTGATTAATTTTATAAAATATCATGTGTATGAATGATTTTATGAAGCACAATGTGAATGAAAGAGTGTGTGATACACAAGGTACATGAACAAAGCAGAATGCATGTACATTTTGTATGCAAACCAATATAAAAGAAAAGAAACCTTTTAAAATAACTAAAAGAAGAAATTTATTAATTTAATTCAAGAATTGAGATATTTATCGATTATACTATGTGCATTAACAATTATTGTAAATAAAATTTTAAAACACTTTGGTTGATTTTTTTAAAAAATATGCAGATAAATTACTGACTTATGAAATAATTTAAAATTCAGTTTTATCTAGAAAAACTATTTTCTGACCTCTTTTTTTCTTATCAGAAATTAAGTGAACTTTAAATAACATTCTCATTGTCTATGAATTCGCAGTTATTTAATAGTAAAACATTCTACATTTATATCTTGCTTTCATTCTCAGCTTTCGTTTTTGGGAAGGAGTGTGTGCTTTTAAATTAGAATATATAATAACAGTCAGAAAGCATATTGATATTGACAAAAATAAGAGTAAGAGAATTCTGTTTAAATAAAATGTAGTTGTTTTGGAGTGTTTTTATTTTTTTAAGTTATTTTATTGTAAGAGTAGCCAACAAGCAAATGTCAAACTGGTACATTATAGAAACATAAATTAAATATAGCTATTTACAGTATAATGCCCTAAGTAACTGAGAACTCTTGGACTTGGGGTAAAATATCATTTGAGATTTTCATAATTTATCACTCCTGAACCGTCACTCTGAGGCAGAAGCTTTAAGAACCCTTTAGAAGACATTGCCCATTCATTGTCAATTTTGAAATTTACCTGTGGCATTTAAGCTTTATTAGTATGTCTAGAATTTAAACTGTGTTAGATGTACTAAATTAATAAAATTTTTATCAGATACACTGTTTCAGAGTTCATGAATCTGATATGTTGTGTTAGGTGCCATCAAGTAAACAATGAGTCATAGCAACCTTGTAAACAACATATTTAGATTGCGTCATATTCTGTACCATCCTCATAATCTCTGATATGCTCATCCCCACTGCTACAGTTACTGTGTAAATGCATCTGGTTGGGAGTCTTCCTCTCTTTCCCTAACGTTCCTCATTCCCTGTCATGAGGTCCTTTTAAAAGGATGACTCCTCCTGATAGCATGCCCCAAATATATGGCTTGGCCTTAAAGTGCAGCCTGCTAGCCCTTCTTCAAAGACAAATTTGTTAGTTTCTCCCTGAGTTTCCGGTTATAGTCTTTGGTACTTCTTGCTTCTGCTCACATATTTGCCTTTTCTCCAACAGCTATTGGAGTAAAGTTCTGCTTGAATACTTTCAGGTTGGCAAAAGCTGGCAATTTGAGCAAGACTATTGGTTCACGTATAAGCACTTAATTCAGGTCTTATGTTGACAGATTCTGACTGGTTCTCCTCTTGGCCTTCCTCCATTTTCTGGTTCTTCCTCAATCCATTTTAAATGTTTTTGTGCCTCCTCTGACCCTAGCATGATCCATACAAATGCCTTTTGCACATATAATAAGAAAAAAATTGATAAACATCTTTCTGATATTAGGAAAATTAAGCTTTCAACCAAGTTCCTTCTGACAGCAGCAATTATATCCTTCATGGCATGACCCCTCCTGAATTCAATTTGAATTTCTGATAGTTCCCTGTCGATGAACTGTTCCAGCCATTTTTATATGTTCCAGAAGATTTTACCTTGCATGTGCGATATTAATAATAGTATTTGACAATTCCCACAAGCTGTTGGATCACCTTATTTGAGGAGCGAACAATATGGATCTCTTCCAGTCAGTTGGCCAGGTCTTTCTAATTTCCTGGCATAGATTAGCGAGCAAATGCAAGGCAGCATCTGTTTTTTGAAAATTGTCAATTGGTACTCCATCAACTCCTGGGAACTGGGTTCTTTTTTTCATTACCTTCAGTGCGGCTTAAATATAGAATTACCAAAATATTTTTTTATCTAATTGTATTTAATCATGCAACAGGCTTGAAAACCCATTTTTAAAGTAAACTTTCATATCAAGTTTAATCCTTTGTTGTATTTACCTCTATCCTGAATCTATAACTGAACATCATTCCCTGCTATTAACATCTTAATCCTTCTCACTTTGTGAAAGAATGACCTATTCAAAGAATGAGAAGGAAAATCTTAACACTTTTAATTTTTTCCTTTATTATTATTATTATTACTAATTTTAATGAAAATTTACAGATATTTTGGATTTTCATTCATTCATTGTTGCACTTTTCTCCCTGCACACCCCTCCCCTCCAGTTCGTCCTTCTCTTTGAAAAGTAAAAGAAGAATTAAAGTTCATGCATCTGTTGCATTGGGGAAAGTCTGCTGTCAGGGATGTCTCCAGAGTACTGAAGAGCAATGATATGTCTGGAGACCAAGATGTGCCTGTTCCAGGCCATGGTCTTTGCAATGACTTGCTATGCATCAGAAATCTGGGCAATGACTAGGGATGATAGAAGGAGAATTGATGCCTTTGAGCTGTGGTGCTGGAGAAGAGTATTGAACATACCATGACTGCTGAGAGAACAAACAGATTCGTCCTAGAGAGGTTGTGACCAGGCTGTTCCTTGAAGGCAAGGATTCTGAAGCTTAGTCTGACATACTTTGGACATGTTGCAAGGCAGGACCGGTCCTTGGAGGGGGACATCATGCTTGGGAGGGCAGAGGGACAGCACAGGAGAGGAAGACTGTGAGATGGATTGATTCAGTCAATGGGGTAATGGGGGTAGGCGTGTCAGAGACAGTAAGGTTGACACAGGATAGAGCAGGGTTCAGAGCTGTTATACAGAGGGTCGCTCTGAGTTATAAGTCAACTTGATTGCATGTAACAACATCAGTTGGAAATAATAAGCATGTTGTTGTTGTTGTTATGTGCCGTCGTGTCGTTTCCAACTCATAGAGACCCTATGCACAACAGCTCTAAACCCTGCTCTATCCTGCGCCAACCGCACCGCCTCTGACACACCCATCCCGATTACCCCAGTCACCGAATCAATC
>NW_006399892.1:212117-237832 GCF_000299155.1 Elephantulus edwardii | reverse complement strand
ATTATTATTAATTTAAATGAAAATTTACAGAGACTTTGGATTTCCATTTATTCATTGTTGCACTTTTCTCCCTGCCGACCCCCCTCCCTGAGTTTGCTCGTCTTTGAAAAGTAAAATTCTTTCATTGATATAAAATCCCTCCCCCCAAGTCCACTCCACTTTGCAGCCTTCATTCTGGACTCCTGTCATGACAATAACAACTAATCATATGTACCTTTTAAACACTTCTCTCTCTGAGTTACTGCTAGGTTTGCTATGAATTACTGTATTTCTCACCTTCTTTCTCTCCTTATATGATGTGCTACATTCGATTCTTTTCCCTTGAGATAGTTCAGATAAGGAAAGAAATTGCAAGAGCCAAGAACACACTCTAAATGAATAGCCTAGGCACGTCTGCATTTTCCCTCTTAACATCTTTTCATTCGGCTCAGAGATTTTGCTTAATAAGATGGATTTGTACAATCAGAACTAGTGTGAAATATGATGTATTTAAATTTTGTAGAATAATAATAATAAAAATAAATAAAAAAGACAACACAGAATAGGGTGAGATTCAGCCTTTGTTTCCTCATGGAATGAATCTCAGTCACAGTGAGCTGATTGGATTTGACCTCCTATTTAAAAAGGCATTTAATCAATAGTTTGGGGCTAGAATCCAGTTTGAGAAGTTGTCTGGAGCAGCTGGATTCTACAGAGGTTTGTTTTCTGGTTCTAGTGAGGCCAAAGGTGGGTGATTTTAATATGTGACACTCAGGCCTAGTTTTGATTGTTTTTGGTCAAATATTCTTTTAAGTGGTATAGCACTGGTCTGTACGTTTGCTATGTAGAGGTAACTCGTGTTTGCTTTGATGTTAAACACTGACCCTGATGTGTCAAATGTGATAATGGTTACTCATGGTGGACAGTGTTTGGTGGAGCTCCCTGATTAAAACAGGCTTGGAAGCAAGAGTGGCATCCACTTCTGAAATAGCTTGCCTCTAGAAACTCTATGAAAGTGGAGAAATGATGAAAGTTATACAAGTGCTCAGATCTTTCTTGCATAGGATCATTATGAGTTGTCTACGAATCAACGGCATTCTACAACAACAACAACACCATCAAGAAGATGATGCAGGAGAAGGAAGGACAATCCCCTCCCATGAGATTTGTCTCTGAAAAGCCACTGGAACATAAGCTATGGGTCAGCTCTGACTGGATTGCAAAATAACAATAACAAGACATTGCAGGAGCAAGGCTAGTGACTCCTATATAACCTTCTAGAGAGCAGCTTTGAAAGAACCTGTTTTCTGATGACTAAAAGCCTCATTTGGACATGGCCATCTTTAAGACTACGCATTATTGTGAAATGGGCTGAATCACACACATTCAAGCCCATGTTGATCATCTGCACATGCTTCTTGTGATACTCACAAAGCATTTCAGGTGACAATCATCTTGAATGAACAATATGTATATGCTTAATTATCCTACTCTCCCTCTCTCTCATGTGGGCCTATCCTAGATGATTCGCTCCTCTGTTCCTGATTTAACATGATGATTCTTTCTATTGATAGGCTAATTCTTCAAAATGTACCCTTCTGTGAATGAACATGCTTTACTTTCACCACCTCCAGAGTCTTTAAAAGGGTCCTGTCCACCTCTGTTCAACAAATCCTGGGCTAGTGATGCCTTATCCTTCCAAGTCTTCCTCTGCATAGTATTTTCTCTAGTAAATTCCTTTGTTTCTTGCATAGAAAAGCTTGGTCTCCTCCTTTATTAATTTTTTTTCTTTAAATTATACTGGTTTACTGATAAAGTTCGTATACATTGTTTTTTCACACCATATCTTTCACCTTTCCTTTATTTACTCCTCCCTCCACCCATCAAATTATGTGACTCTATGTTTAAGCACTCCCCCCTTGGATGCTCGTATTTGTTATACAATAATGTCTTAAATAGTATTTTCTTTTATGAGACTCAGTCAGTTCACTTAGCATAATGCTCTCCAGTCCCTCCCATATTAGGTAGTAATTTACAAAATTGTTCCTGCATGTTGCATAGTATTATATTGTGTGAATAATTTCTAGATCCATTCCATTGTTGTTGGACATATGGGGTGTTTCCAATTTTTTCTTAATGCTGCTATGAACACTGATGTACAAGTCTCTGTGTCTCAGTTGTTATTTTCTTGGTGTATACTCCAAGTGGTGGAATAGCTGAGTCATACGGAATTTCTGTGTTTAGTTTTTTGAGGAAAGGGAAAACTGCCTTCTAGAGCGGTTGGCCCATTTTATAATCCCACAGACAATGTATAAGAGTTCTGCTTTCACAACATCCTTGCCAACATTAATTACCTGGTGTATTATAAAAGGTGTGTTTTAATTTGCATCTATCTCATTGCCAGAGATATTGAGCATTTCTTCATGTAACTGTTTATCTATTGGCCATCCAAATGTCCTCCTCTGTTCAAAGTCTTCCCATATCCTTGCCCATTTTGTAGTTGGATTATCGGGCTTTTTCTTCTGGAGGCCCAGGAGTATTCTGTCAACTGTTACTATGAGACCCTTCTCTGAGATGGTATTGCCAAATGTTTGTTTCCAGTCAGTAGGTTTAAAAGAAGGAAGAAATCAAATTTAAGGAGTGTATTAGAGACTTTTTCTTGGTAATCTGACTACATTCCAAAAGCCTATTTAAGAAGGCTAGCAAATGGCTGGAAAACAAAATGAAATAAAATAGTGGATTAAAAAAAAGTAAGTAAAAAATTTGAAGGATGGAAACTAGCATTAATGCACTGATGTATTTTTCTTTGTCTTAAAGATACAAATTCTTGGAGAATAAGAAGACACATAGGAAGACCATAAGAGTGGAGACCCAAAAAATTAAAAAAAAAATCTGGAGATTAGAATATCAATAAAATATGAGGCTAGATTATTTGATGTGTTACCCAAATAGTTCTTGAAAACTATGGGATTACAGCTTGATATGCACTAAGAGATACTTTTTGAATCATAAACATAAATGTTCAATGAGAAAGGAATGACATGGACCCAAGAAGTGACATTGACTAAGAAATATAAAATTGAACTTAAGTTCCAAAGAAGATCCTTTGGAAGAAAAATCATTACAAGAGAAAAAGAGAATTGGAAGGATCTCTACTGAGCGGAATCTATGTGTAGGTGTAAAAGATTAAAATATTTAGCTGATACCATAAATGTTGAAGGATAAAAGTTAGAATGTGCTCTAAAGTTCATTAGAAGAAAGTACTGGTGATCTACTTCCACAATAGGAGTCATGAAAAAACTCCATGTGTTACTGGATAGTTATTTGGCTTTGTGACCAATAAGTTCAAATATGTCAGAAATGATGCCACATATGTAACAAGATAGGTTATTTATTTATTATACACTTTATTCGCAGTTCTGGAAGGCAGTGAGACAGCTCTCCAAAACTGCCTGCTCACTTTCCAAATGAACGAAGCTTTTCTACCATGTTCTTAGGTGCTGCCAAGCTGAGTATGACTCTTAGTCACCCAATGAGCAACAGCTCCGAAACCTACCCTATCCTGTGTCATCCTTGTCGTCTCCAACACACTCCAGCTCATTGCTGCAGTCACTGCATCAATCCATCTCTTTGAGGCATTTCCTCTCTTTTGCTGACTCTCTACCTTTCCAATCATAAGGTCTCTTTCCAAGGAATAGCCTCTCCTAGCAACATGCCCAAAGAATGTAAGATGAAGTTTTGTATTCTTTGCCTACAAGGAACATTCTGCCTGCACACACAATTTGCAAGAAAACGTTCTTTTTTACAGTTCACAGGATATACAGATGCTTCTGTGACACCATAGCTCAAAAGCTTTAGTTGTTCTTCTGTCATCTCACAGAAGCATAGTAAACTATGGAAAAGACTATGGCCTTAATCAGGAAGACTTTTGTTTTTATACTGATAACCTTGTCATCAATAATTTGGAGGGGTCAATGACTGGAGACTTTCTCAATATAATATGTCTACTGACTGTTGGTACCAAGGATTTGATTGTACCATCAAGTAAGATGAACTCATTGACAATTCAAAATTTCATGATTTTGTATTCATGACTTTGAGATGCCATACATATTGAAGGCTGGAGTCTTTGATTTTCTGTATCAAGAAAAGTCATCTTCATTTTCAGCAAGCAGATTGTTTCATCTGCATAACATAGACTCTTGAGGAGTCTTATTCAGATCCTGATACTACTTTCTTCTTCATAGAGTCGAGCTCTTTGCTCACCAAACAGAGTGAATAGGTATGGTGAAAGGATTCAACCACGATACACACCTTTCCTGATTTTAATCTACTCAGTGTTCCTTGCACTAACAAAAATAGCGTTTTGTTCTAGGTTTAGGTTTCATATGAGCATAATTATGTGATCATGTTATGATCATAATGTGATTCTGGAAGCTAAACCACTGATTTTCTAAATGCTGGTTGACAGGGTTCAGCAGACCTAGCATATTTAGACAGACTAGGACACAGAATTGGCCATCCACCTCTGGAAAACAGGCCTCTGAAAAACCTAATGTACAATAGAGCACTATAGTATTAGAGATTGAGCTTAGCTTGGAAATCACTCATAATTAGAGGAAAAATCTGGAAGTGACCTTTAATAATAAGAACATGGAATATACAAAATATGAATGGAAGAAAACTGGAAGTTGTCAGAAATGAAATGGAATGCATGAAGATTGACATTCTAGGTATTAGTGAACGGAGATAGATTGGCATGGGATACTTTGCATTAGACAATCATATGATCTATTATGCTGGGTATGAAAAAATGAGGAAGAATGGTGTTGCATTAATAGTGAAATGACAATTTCAGATCTATCCTAAAGTACAATACTGTGAGCAATAGGGTATTTACTATCCACATACATCAACAGAAGCAGGAGTGGCATCCACTTCCTAAACCACATGCCTCTGGAAACTATAAACTTTGAGAAACGATGGTAGTGATAAAAAGGTTTCAGGTCTTTTGTTCATAGAGTAGCTATAGGTCATGCCCAACTCAACGGCAGTCAACAGCAACATGCAAGGAAGGCATGTTAATGACAATTATTCAAATATATGCACCAAGAACTAAAACCAAAGAGGGGAGAAAATAGAGGATTTCTATCTACTTTTGCAGTCAGAAATTGACCAAACATGTAATTTGTACTTTACTTTGTTATTAATCTGCTGAATATATTATTATCCCAAGTTCAAAGTCATAAGGCCTCCTGCAACCAGAAACAATTCACATATTACTAAAGAAAGGATTTTCAGTAAACAAAGAACCACAGTTTTTACAAAACAATGCCTAGATCAAGCAAATTATATAGGAAATACATCACAGCATAGGATTTTCCCTTAGATTTCAAACAGTAAAGGTTGCTCAGAATGTGAAATCATTATCTAAGGCTAGAGTTTTGATGGTCATATTTAAAGCCATTTGTACTAACTCAGCTAATTCACAAAGAGCTGAGGAGGACCTGCAGCTGTTGCTGCATAAGGTAAAGGACAAAAGCCTTCAATACAAATTGAAGTTCAACATCAAGAAACAAAGATTCTCACCACTGGGCCAATTGGCAGCATCAGTATGGATGCTGAAGAGATTGAGATAGTTAACAATTTTAGTTTGCTTGGCTCCACAGTCAACATTCTTAGTACCAGCATCCAGGAAATCAAGAGACAAATTGCATTGGGAAAGTCAGATGTCAGGGACCTCTCCAGAATACTGAAGAGCAATGATGTCAGGCTGGCAACTAAGGTGCACCTGATCTAAGCTATGGTCTTCACAATTGTGTACTATACATCTGAGAGCTGGACAGTGACTAGGGATGATAGAAAGAGAATTGATGTCTTTGAGCTGTGGTGCTGGAGAAGAGTGTTGAGTATACCATAGATTGCTAGAAGAAAAAACAAGTTCATCCCGGAGAGGGTGAAGCTGGGCTGCTCCTTGGAGTCAAGGATTCTGAAGGTCCACATGACGTAGTTTGGACATGTTGCAAGGAGGGACCAGTCCTTAGAGAGGGACGTCATACTTTGGAAGGTGGAGGGACAGCGCAGGAGAGGAAGACCTTTGATGATATGGATTAATTCAGTGATTGGGATAATGGGGGTAATAGCGTTGAAAACAATGATATTGGCATAAGATAGGGCAGGGTTTAGGGCTGTTCTGCATAGGGCCACTATGAGTTGCAGGTGACTCAACGGCAAACAGTAACAACAAAACAACAACAACAACAGTGTTTCCTTCCTCTTGTTTGCACAACACTCTCTTGGTATCTAGGTATAGGCTTCACATGAGCATAATTAAGTGTTCTGGGATTCCTATTCTTCTCAAAGTTAGCCATACCTTTTTATGTTCCACAAAGCACCACATAGTCAAATGCATCAATAATAAAGAACAAACAAACATTCTGCTTGCATTCTCTGCTTTCAGCCAGTGATATCATTGCTGATGTTAAAAGCATTTAAAGAATACTAGAAGGATGTGCATGCATATATACATACATACATTTATTTTTCTTTACATACAGACTCGACAGCACCTAACAACAACAACATACACACAGATGATATTATGAATCATGTGATCTGGTAAATTTTACACAGGGAAGTTTTGTCCTCAGATTTTTCTAAATTCCTTGAAAAAGCAGAGGTTTATCACTCTTGTGTGATTTACAAACCAGAATATTTACTAGAGAATCATCTCCTAGTCCGTTTTCAATTGACTGCAATGACTGAGTGAGTAAACATGGACACAACATTCTAAGAGTAGGGACTGCCTAATAGTACGATGGTTTGGATGATACCTGGAGATAACCAGAATGAGACCTATTGAGACAAGTTATGTAGGGGTGCTTTAGAGTTAAATCATAGTTTTAACATCTGAATCAGAAGCCATCTCACTGTAACATAAAGGGACACTTAAAATAGGATCTGTTCCATTTACATCCCAACCTCACCCCTGGCTACACCACAGGAAAGTCATTCTCTCCTGGCTTTCAGGACCTGTTGAATTAACAACCACAACAGAAATACCCTCTGAAGTAGCACCTTTTGTTTTTCTCCTTCCTCTGCCTGTGAACTTTCTGTGCCTTGATAAGACTGACTTGTCACCCATATCAATCACTTCCTTATAAAACAAAACTTGTCAGCAACATGTGTGAACACCCCCCTTTAAGACAATAATGGACTTTATCTAACCTTCCATATAATTTTGTGTAAGTTCCAAATAAAGCTGTAGGCATGCTAGCCCTGGGAACAATATCACTGCTGAAGTCTCAGATTCCTATTTTCTTTCTTTACTTTTTCCCTCCTTTTCACATAAGTATCAAATGAAACTTTTTCTGGATATTTGCAACTGTAATGGTTGTGTTGATTTTATTTTCCAAATTTAGCATTACTGTAGAATTTAAAAAACAGTGCATATGCTTTCTTTTCTCCATTTTGAGTTGGATAAATTCAATTAGATCTTAAAAATTTTAAACTTTCACAGGGCTTCAAAATGCACAAGCAGCTATTTCAGGATGTATTTCAACATCTCACGAATTTATAATAAATAAAAATTTAAAATAAAAAAATCAGTCTCCATAGAACAAAAAGCCTTTAACACCAGGACCTTTTCTTTAATATAACAAACATCTGAACTCTACTAAGCACATCTTGCTAGAAGAAAATCTCTCCTGCCTCACAGAAGAATTTGTATTGTTAGTGAAGTCAAGGAGTTCTTTCCATAGTCACTTGCCAGTAAAATAGAAGGATTGCAATATCCAAAAAGCACTATATTGCAGTTCTTGGAGAGAAGAGGAAATTATCTAAAAAACCTGCCTCCCACCTCAGTCTAAAGACGGTTATTGCCTTTTATGCTTGGATGCTTGGGTTATGTATTAATCTACTTAATGTACTACTATCTCTTGTTCAAAGTTACAAGGTTCTTATATTCAAAAGAATAATTTACATGCATTTTCTAGTAAACCGACAGCTTAAGGTAGAGTTTACATATGGTTGGGGGGGAAATACAGCTTCAAAAGACAAATGCTAGTTCAGGAAAGATGCATTTCCCTACTTGGTAAACAGACAGCTTAAGGTAATCTGCATGAATAATGAGAAGTTAAAAAACAGGGCCTGAGGACAAAGTAAATGTTAGAAGGTTCAACCAATTCTGCAGGCTGGAACTCCAGGATGTCAGTTTTCAGGGCTGTACCATGTACTTGAATAATCCTGAATTTATTAATATCATCCTATCAGTATCACTAAAAAAGTTTCCTAAAGCTTGTACTTTTTGTTTTACTATCTTTAAAAAAAAATAAATTAAATATCTGCACTGATAAAAGACTTTTCACCCTTTTACCTAAAAAGATATTTTCTTTTTTTATCAATTAAGGAATAAATAATTTCTAACAGTGAATAGTGCTGAAACGAAATACAGATAAAATAGCTCTTATTCCAAACCTTCCTGTTTCCCCACTGTCTTTTCCTCCTCACAGGATATGTTGAACAAAACTTTCTTTTCTACTGTAATAAAATACTGTTCCCTCACAACAGTTCAGATGAAGGAAGGCAGCTACAAGTTATTTATCACCAGGCCCAGGCACATCCAACATAAGTAACTTAGAATTCGCCTAATGCAGACAATATCAAGTATTAGTTCTTAACAATTCCTTGTACATGAAGAAGCAAAAAGAGTGACTCTGCTAAGATCTTCTAGACAAAATAGCAGTGCATGCTCAGTGATGATAATCCAAAGGCCATTTTGAAGAAAAACCTTTGTCTAATTTAAATCTTTGCTTGTTGTAGTTTGTCTCTGTCTTTCAATCTAGAGCAACCTTTCTATTAGCATAATTGTAAGATCTTTTGACTTTGATACAAAGATAATTTTTCAAGGAATGAGAAAGAAAATGCTAACTGTTTTACTTGGTTACCAGTAGGTTTGTGTTTGGGTGAGAGAAGTGAAAAGGAAGATGGTGACAAAAGATTGAGGAAAAACTAGGAAATGCAAAAGAGTGATGAGGGCAACCAATGAGAACTCACCAACACCACAGCTTTATCAACCAAGATTGCTTGAACTCAGACCCTCATTACAATCACCTTTTGTTCCTTTGATGGAGAAGGTGTGAGCATTTCAGTAGAATCAAGAAGAACCAGGAACATTTTCTGGAAACACAAAAGAAGCCAACCTCCATTCTCAAGCCTCTTTTCTGGAAATGGGCCTATTTTTCCAGCTGGGCCCACTCTCTGAGAGTGTTTGCTTTCCTAACAAATTCTTCTTGATAAACTTTCCTCTTTGCTATTAAACTCTCCTGGTTTTGTTCGTTTGTTTATTTGTTTGGTTAGTTGGTTGGTTGAGTTTTTGTTTTGTTTTTAAAACTTTATACTGGTTTATACATTGTTTTTCACACCGGATCTTTACCATTTCCTTCAAGCCCCCAACCTTCCCATCAGATTGTGCAGCCCTATGATTATCCCCCCACTCACCCATTCTTACCTCTCTGCTTCCACCATACCTCCCTTGGATCCTCATACTCGTTCTAAAATAATGGTTCTATACAGCATTTGTCCTTATGAGTCTGAGTCTGTTCACTCAGCTTAATGCTCTCCAGTCCCTCCTAAGTTAGGTAGTAATTTACTAAATTAGTGTTCCTACATGTTGCATAGTATTCCAGCATGTACCATCATTTTTCATTCCATTCAATTGTGGTTGGACATGTGGGCTGTTTTGTGTCCTTTTTTTAACCATCCTTTTGTCCTTACTTAACATTAACTTAACTCGTTTTATTTAACATTAGCTTAACTCTTAACTTTTAACATTCATTTTGGGAAGCAACATGTCTCGTTTGCATCTGACTAACAACAGCCCTAAACCCTGCTCTGTCTTGTGCCAATTTCACTGTCTCCTATACACCCACCCCGATTACCCCAGTCACTGAACCATCCACCTCATAGGGGGCCTTCCCCTCCTGCACTGTCCCTCCACCCTCCCAAACATGATGTCCCTCTCCAAGGACCCGTCCCTCTTTACAACATGTTCAAAGTATGTCAGATGAAGCCTCAGAATCCTTGCCTCCAAGAAGCAGCCCAGTTTAACCCTCTCCGGAATGAATCTGTTTGTTTTCTTAGCAGTCCATGGTACACTCAATACTCTTCTCCAACACCACACCTCCAAAGCATCAATTCTCCTTATATTCTTCCAAGTCGTTGTCCAACTCTGTGATGCAGAACAAGTGATTGTAAAGACCATAGCCTATGTCAGACTCACCTTAGTCTCCAGAGTGATACCATTGCACTATCCTTTATTCACATTTTGCTTCATAGAATCATTCCCATGGATTATGTTTTACCTTGAAAAAAGCTCATATACATTGTGTTTCACACTAGTCTTCATTCATATTGTTTCATACAATCATTCCCATGTATTAGGTTTTATAAAATTAATCACCATTGGAGTATGCCCTCCATTACCCTATTGTTTGAGGTCCTGCCAGATCTTTCCCATTTCCATTACTCTCTCCCCACACCCACAAAATTATGCAACCCTGTAGTTTGGGCCGTGCCCATTCTAAACACTCACTCCTCTGATCCCACTCCTTTGCCTCTTGGGTCCCAATACATGTTTTACTAGTTATTCTCCTATTTTTACACCAGTGATCTTGTGCTGAATCTGTCCTTATAAGATGAGTTAGTTCACTCAGAGTAAAACCACAGCATCTCAATGAATAAACATGATATTCTTTCTCTACATCCAGATTTTAAGAGTCTTGTCCTTTATTAAATTAATCATGAGATACTGCTTTTCTTTGCAAAATACTTTTCCAAATAGACCTTTTTCGATTTGCTTAAATAAAAAGCATGAAAATCTATTTTGCATCTTTACTTAACATGAAAAAGAAGGCAAATATAATAAATGCCCTGGAGACATTTTCTTGGGGACCAAATTATGGATATAGTCCTGCTACGTGATGGCATAGACCTAACCGGATACACTTTATACTGAAAACTGAATGTGCATGTCTCCTACTTCAAAGTGTTCTGCCTGCTTATGTCCAGCAAAAGTTAATGTTTGTGGAGTATTGATGTGGTACAAAAAAGGGCAATCACTAATTCAAAAAACAATTTTTAGACATTGGAAAGTACTGCCATGATGATTTCTTCAAGCTTCATTCACTCATTCCCTGGAAATAAAGAATTTTCTGGAATGACATTGCTCATGTCAAATACCTCTTGATTGAAACAAACAAGTAAGACTGAAGATTAGATGCCATTAAATTGTGGTATTTGAGAGCAATAATTAATACTCTAAATAAATAAATAAACAAACTGCTTGTTGTTGTTGTTATGTGCTGTAGAGTTGCCTGCGACACATAGTGACCCTATGTATAGCAGCTCTGCACCTGCCCTGTCTTGAGCCAGTCTCACTGATTCTGACACACCAACCTCCATTGCCCCATTTACAATCCATCTCATCCGAGGTCTTCCTCCACCTTTACAAGCATGATGTCCTTCTCCAAAGACTGGTCTCTCCTGGTTCTATGCCCAAAGTATGTGAGATGGAGCTTCAAAACCCTAGCCTCCAAGGACAAACTTAGTTTCACCCTCTCCAAGACAGACCTATCTGTTTTCTTGGAAGTCCGTGGTATGTTCAAGACTCTTCTCCAGCACTACAGTTCAAAAGCATCTATTCTTATCAAAGGGAACGAAGACCTCACTGAGATGAATTGACTCAGTAACTGCAGTGATGTGCTGAAGTGTAGCAGAGATTGTGAGGTTTGAGCAGGACTGAGCTTAGCTTGTCCAGTTGTATCTAGGATCTTAGTGAGTTGAAGTCAACTTCAAGGTACCTAACAATAGCCACAACAAAAACAATCATACTGTATGATGGTTTTGAAATCCTATACTTACGCTTACCTTTGTTCTTCTAAATAACATTAAGATTTTTGAGAAATGCTTTCTCAAATTACTCGATGTCATTTCACTGTGATCTTTAATTCAACAGATGAAAAGAGCATAGAATTAGACTGAATTCTGAGATGCATATATCAGAAAGAATAATTTAATATTTTCAAGACTTTTAGTCAACAAAAAAATCTTAAAAAATCATATAATAAATAAGGTAGAATAAAATTATCTGTCTTTTTAGGAATTAGAGCTGCAGGTATCACAAATAATTGGAAAGGTAAATTTGAGGAGTCAAGAGAAATACATGTACTTGAACTTTTACACAGAAACTTGTGCTATTTTTATTACTTTCCAAATAATTTTGCATTTTCCTCCCAGAAGAAGTGATTCCTTTGAATTGTGGTACAGAGAAAATAAGAAGTATGTAAATTTGTTGCATTTTTGTTTGTTTGTTTCTATTTTACTATGTCAACAACAACCACAAAATAGAGAGAGCTCATTTGGCTTAGAGGACAGAAAGTGATGCTACCAAGCCAAAGAAAGTGGTTGTTATGTGCCGTCTAGTCACTTGCGACTCATAGCGACAACAGCCTTAAACTCTGCTCTGTCCTGTGCCAATCTCACTGTCTCTGACACTCCCATCCCGATTACCCCAGTCACTGAATCAATCCACTTCATAGAGGCTCTTCCCCTCTTGCACCGTTCCTCTACCTTTCCAAGCATGATGTCCCTCTCCAAGGGACAAACCAACGGTGCATGACATTAACCCACGGCCCTCAGGCCTGGTTTTAATTGTTTTTGGTCAAACATTCTTCTAGGTCATGTAGCACTGGTCTGTCCATTTGCTGTACAGAGGTAACTTGTGGTTGCTGTGATGCTGAACACTGAGACACTTATGTGTCAAATGCGATAATGGTAACCCATTGTGGACAATGTTTGGTGGAGCTCCCTGGTTAAAATAAGCTTGGAAGCAGGAGTCACATCAAATTCTGAAATAGCTTCCCTCTGGAAGCTCTATGAACTTGGAGAAACTATGAAAGTTACATAAGAAGGTTACAACAAGAAGGCACTTGACCATGTTGGTTTTTTTTTTTCCTTATTGCTGTTTTTCTGTGATGTTGCATTGACTATGACTCACAGCAATCCTATAGACAACTGTGAACCTTGCCCTATCCCTTAGTCAATCTCACTATTTCTGACATATCTACTTTCATTGTCACAATCATGGTAACAATCCATCTCCCAACCTCCTCTGAGCTAATCCAATAATCTTCCAAGCATGATATCTTTCTCCAAAGACTGGCCCCTCCTGATAACATGCCCAAAGTATGTTGTTGTTGATTGCCTTCAAGTCTAGCATGACTCATAGAGACTCTATGAAGAAGAGGCCTGAAGCTCTTCTATAACTATTGGCATTTATCAAAGTTCATAGAGTTTCCGGAGGCATGTTATTTAAGAAGTGGATGCAACTCCTGCTTCCAATGCATAAAGTATATGAGATTAAATTTAAAAATCCTTGTTTCCAATGAATGACCTGGTTTAATCCTCTTTAGGAGAGACTTGTTTGTTCTCTTAGCAGTCCATGGTATGTTCAATACTTTTCCTCAGCACTAGAACTCAAAGTCATCAATATTTTTTCTGCCATCTTTATTCATTATCCAGCTCTCAGATGCATAGCAAGCAATTGAGAAGATTGTGGCCTGAATCCTGCACACCTTAGTTTCTTAACTGACGTCATTGTTCTTTAGTACTTTGGAGAGGTTCCTGATTGTAGGCTTTCCTAAATGAACTCCGTTTTCCCTTTCCTGGTGCCAAGAGTGTTGATTGTAGACCTGAGCAAAATGAAAATGTTTCCAATATCAATTTCTTCTCTATTTATGATGATGCAACTATTGGCCTAGTGGCAAGAATGTTTTCTTGATGTTAAGATACAATCCATATTGAAGACTGCAGTCTGTTTGAGTTTCTGCAGAAAACACTTTCAGCAAACAAGTTTGTGTCATCTGTATAATGCAGATTGTTGATGCGTCTTCCTCTAATCTTGATGCCACATTCTTCTTCATAAAGTCCAGACTCCCAAATAGTCTGTTCTGCACATAAATTGAAAAAGTATTGAGAAAGGATACATTCCTGACACATTCCTTACTTGATTTTGAACTATTCAGTGTCCCCTTTCTAGGTTGATATATTTGGTGTATTTTAGCAAATAGTTTCATCCCTGCATGTACTCACCAGGTTTTTCCAAGAAATCTGGAGGATACTACTTGGTCAACTGACTGAATGAAATCCATAGTTACTCCTATTCCCAAAATAGTTGATCAAACAGTACATAAATTATTTAAGAATATCACTAATGATATAGGCAAGCAAAACCATGTTGAGGATTATCCAAAAATCACCAAACGGTTACACCAATAGAGAACTAGTAGACATCAAACTGGGTTTAGAAGAGGCTCTGGAACTAGGGATATAATTATGAATGTCAGATGGCTCTTGATTAAAAGCAGGGAGTACTGAAGGATATCTTTTTGTATGCAAAGACCTTTTACTGTGTTGGTCACATCAAATTGTGAGTAACATTGAGAAAAGTGGGAAGCCTTGAACACTAGTTTGTGCTCATGCAAACATTTTTACTATGGGAATTATAATAAACTATGGTTAAGAGAACTATAACTATTCCCATTCTCAAAAAAGGTTACCTGACAGAATGTGGAGATTATAGAAAAATAATACTAATGTCACACACAAATAAGATCCTGCTGAAGATTATCCAGAAAAGGTTAGAACAGTACATCAACAAAGAACTGCCAGATGTGCAAAGTGGGTTTAAAAGAGGCAGTGGCATTAGGGACATCATAGCCAATTTTAGATGGATCTTGGCTGAAAGCAGAGAGTACCAGAGGAGTATCTATCTGTGTTTTATTGACAATGCAAAGACATTTACTGTGTGGATCACAACAAATTGTGGCTAACCTTGTGGAAAATGGAATCCCTGAGCACTTAATTGTGCTCATGCAAAACCTATACTTAGACCATGAAGCAGTAGTCAGAAAGGATCAGGGACTACTACATGGTTCAGGATAAGGAAAGGTGTGCATTAGATGCATTATAACTCCATAGTTTTTTAATCTTTATGAGGAAGATTTCATTCGGGAGATGGACTTTATCAGGAGGAATATGGCTTCCGTGCAGATAATAAAACACTGTTCACTGAAAATAAGGAAGAAATGAGGAGTTTGCTACAGAAGGTCACAGACTGTAATCTTCAATATGGATAGAAGTTCAATGTAAAGAAAATAAAGATTGTCAACACTGGGCCAACTGACATCTTCATGATAGGTGGAGAAAACATTGAGATTGTCAACAATTTTAGTTTGCTTAGTTCCACAATTAACACTTTCGGCACCACAGAAAATCAAAAGACTGCTAGAAGAACAAACAGATTCTTCCTGGAGAGGGTGAAACCAGGCTGCTCCTTGGAGGCAACGATTCTGAAACTTTGTCTGACATACTTTGGGCATGTTTCAAGGAAAGACCAGTCCTTGGAGAAGGACATCATGTTTGGGAAGGTGGAGGGACAGCACAAGAGAGGAAGACCCAGAATTAGAAAGATTAATTTAGTGACTGGAGCAATGGGATTAGGTCTTTTGGAGATGATGAGGTTAGCTCAGGATAGAGCAGTATTCAGAGCTATTGTACACAGGATCACGCTATGACTCACAGGCAACTCAATGGAACATAACAACAGCAACAACACCAACAACATGGTTAACATTGTGCTAGATGAGAATCTGAAAACATTTGCTTATATTCACTGAAACCTATTGTTGTTGTTATGTGCCATCGAGTGGCTTGTGACTCATAGTGACCCTATGTACAAGAGCCCTAAACGCAGTTCTATCCTGTGCCAACCTCATTGTCTCAAACATACTCATTCCTATCACTCCACTTACAGAATCGATCCATCTCATCAAGGGTCTTCCTCTCCTGAACCATCCCTCCACTCTCCCAAACATGATGTCCCTCTTCAAGGACCAGTCCCACCTTGCAACATGTCCAAAGTATGTCAGACGAAGCTTCAGAATCCTTGACTCCAAGGAGCATTCTGGCTTCACCCTCTCCAGGACAAACCTGTTCTCCTAGCAGTCCATGGTATATTCAACACTCTTCTCCAGCACCACAGCTCAAAGGCATCAATTCTCTTTTTAACATCCCTATTCACTCTCCAACTCTCCGATGCATAGCACACAATTGGGAAGACTATAGCCTGGATCAAGCACACCTTAGTCTCCAGCCTGATATCATTGCTCTTCAGTACTCTTGAGAGGCCATTCACAGCTGACTTTCCCAATATAATTTGTCTCTTGATTTCCTGGCTGCTGTTACCAAGAGTGTTGACTGTGGAACCAAGTAAATGAAAACTGTTAACTGTCTCAATCTCTTCACCATCCATATTGATGTTGCCAGTTGGCCCAGTGGTGAGAGTCTTTGTTTTCTTGATGTTGAGCTTCAATCTATATAGGAGGCTGCAGTCCTTGACCTTCTGCAGCAAGCACTTCAGTTCCTCCTCAGTTAAAGCAAGCAGGGTTGTGTCATCCACATAACGCAAGCTGTTGATGATTCTTCCACCAATCCTTATGCCACATTCCTCCTCGTATAGTCTCAGATGATCTGTTCTGCATACAGATTGAAAGGGTGTGGAGACAAAATACATCCCTGATGGACCCCCTTCTTGATTTTGAACCATGTATGGTCTCCTTGCTCTGTTATGACTACTGCCTCTTGGTCTAAGTATAGGTTTTGCATTAGCACAGTCAAATGCTCTGGGATTCCCATTCTTCTCAGAGTCAGCCATAGCTTGCTGTGATCCACACAGTCAATGAAGCACAGATAGACATTCTTTTGGTATTCTTTGCTTTCTGCCAAGATACATCTAACATTAGCTATAATATCCCTAGTACCACGACCTCTTCTAAATCCAGCCTGCACATCTGGCAGTTCTCTGTTGACATATTGTTCCAAATGCTTTTGAATAATTTTCAGCAGAATCTTGCTTGCATATCATATTAATGATATTGTTCGATAATTTCCACACTCTGTTCGGTCACCTTTCTTTGGAATGGGAACAAATATCGATCTTTTCCAGTCAGTTGGCCAGCTGGTTGTCCTCCAGATTTCTTGGCCCAACTTAGTGAGCACATCCAGGGCAGCATCTGCTTGTTGAAATAAATCAATTGGTATGCTGTCAAATCCTGGAGCCTTGTTTTTTGCCAATTCCTTCAGAGCAACTTGAACTTCCTCCTTCACCATCATAGGCTCTTGCTCATATGTTATTTCATGAAATACCTCCATGTCAGCCAATTCCTTCTGAACTGGAACCTATACTTAGACCAAATATATGTTGTCTGAACAGAGCAAGAAAACACTACATTATTCAAATTAAGAAAGGAGTGTTTCAGAGTTGTATCCTTTATACGTATCTAGTCAGTGTGTATGCTGAGAAAATAATTTGAGAAGCTGGAGTCCATGAAAAAGAATGTGGCATGAAGAATAGAAAAAGACTTAAAAACCTCCATTATGCAAATGACATACCTTGCTTTACTGGAAGCTAGAAGGATTTGAAAAGCTTCCTGCAGAATATTGAAGTATACAGCATTCAATATAGATTCTATCTCATGTCAAGAGGGCAAACATCCTCACCCCTGGGTCAAAAAGCAACATCATAAGATAAAAGACTGAAATTGTCAATGATTTGCCTTACTGTAATCCAAAAATCGACATCCTTGCCACCAGCAGTCAAGAAATCAAAGATGTGTTGCAAGTTAGTTTAAGGAGTAGGCTGTACCTGATTCAAACGATGGTCTTTTCATTCATTTACTATACTTCTGAGAAGCAGACAAGGCTTAAAGATGACAGAAGAAAATTGATGCCATTGAGTTGTGGTGTTGAAGAAGGTTATTGAATGTTCTATGGTCTTCAAAACAAAACAGAAACAAACAACAACCAAAAAAATCCCCAGATACGTTTTGGAAAAAGTGGCCAATGTGCTCCTTGGAGGCAAGGATGGTAAAATTTTGCCTCATAATCTGGATATAGTGTTAACACGTGATATTCTTAGGAAAAGGATGTCATGATTAGATAGGTGTGGGTCAGTAAGAGAGGAAGATCCTCAAAGAGATGCATTGACACAGTGATAGCAGGAAAGGGCTTGAATTTGTTTGATCGGATGCGGATAGCACTGGCTGTGGCAAGGCTCAGATCTTTGGTTAACAAGATGCCTATGAGTCATAATCGATCCAACAGCACCTAACAACAATAGCCTCCAACCAAGCTTGTAAGTCTGCACAAATCTAAATGTTACACTTTTCTCCACAGAGCGCTTGGTAGTATCAAACTCTTTACCCTTTGATTAGCGCTGGAAGCTTACTCACCGCCTCACCACGTACATAGTGCTGAAAAATACAGCATCTTCCCATTATGAATTCTTAAATTATACGGTCTATTTTATCTAAAGATTAAGGGCAAGAATTCTCTTTTTCTCCTAATTATCTGTGCCGTAATTTCTATGAATTGTTGAAACAAAGTACTGCAATGTGACTGGCTTAAATGGACAGAAGTCTATTGTTTCGCAGTTCTAAGAGTGTGGGGGTAGTGCTTTCAGATAGAAAGCAGGCCTATGTTGACTCTGAAAAGCCTTTGTTGCTTAGTTCATTTTGTCAGAGTGACCTGGCCCATAAGACTTCAATCTTTATGCAAATAGACTGTTGGGTCTTTCTCCACGGAATGACTTGTAGATGAAGTTCACGAACCTTGTGATTAGTTGTTATTGTTATCTACTGTCAGGTCAGAACTGACCCTTAGTGATGATGTTCCAGTGGGTTTTCAGAGGCAGCAAATCACACAAGAGGAGACTATTTTTTTCTCTTCTTCATCCATGGAATAGCTGGTGGATCAAACCGCCTGCCTTTTGGTTTATAGTGCAGTTCCTTACCACTAGGCCACCAAAGTTCCTTCTGATTAGTAGTCACAAGTTTAACAACTGTGACTCCAGGGCTACTACTGCCAACTCTAGCAGACCACTTCATTAGTTTGTTTCCGTTATGTTTTGAGTTGTTTTCCCCCCACCCCTTCTTTTTCTTTAGCTTCCTAGTAGCCATCGACATGTCTTGGCATTCTTAAGCTTATACATGAATCTTCATGTGGTGTCATCTTGTGTGTGTTTTGGTGCCTGTCCTTTCATAAACCATTACTCTGAAGGGGTTAGGATAGGATCCATCTATTCCTATGTAACCCAATTCATACTATCTTCAATGAAAGAGTTTATTTTACCAAAACAAGGTCCACCATCAGAAAAAGGGTGAGAACTTCAAAATATAATCTTTATGTGGAATACAGTTCAATTCATAGCACCTTATTCTCCTCAAAAGGTAAAGAAGAAACTACCAGGATCTTTTATAGAGAGCAAACAAATTATTCTAACCTTGAAGGCTTAAGCAAAAGAGAAACATACAAGAGAAATATAAGGATTAAAAGTGTAATCAGAATAGATCCTGAAAAGGGTAGGGCAAGCCTTTCTATTAAATGAAATAACACAGTGGTTTGTTTCTCATATTTATTTGAAGTCTTAATATCCCTTTGCTCTAATGATGGAACAGAAATTGATTGACCATGCTGCCAACTTTGTAGCTAACTAGCACAAATAGGTATGTGTGGAGTGCCGGTAAGAGAGCCAAACAAACAGGAAATGCAAACAGTGCAGAGTGACCTTCAGGTTCCATTTGGATGGCAGACCCTCATAGTAAATGTTCTTTCTTTTTATATTAATGAATTTCTCTAGTGCATCCCTCTGAGAACAGATACATGTTGTTTCCCAGAGCATCAGAGGAAAGGGGGATTAAGGAACTGCAGAAGAAAGACAACTTTGTTGTGAGCTAAAAATGCCCTCGGAGGAATGATGAACGGCACCCAAGAGGAAGGAAAGAATTGAAGCTTCCTTCCTTTTGAAATAATGATTCACTCTATGGAGATGGGGGATAGATAGGCAAATCCTTTTTCTGCTGGAAGAAAGAAAACATAAGTGTATGATTAGTTTGGTGACATTCATCAAAAGATTTATACATAAAATTGTTCAATCATTTATTCATACACTGAGAAACTACAAGCAAGTCACTTTTTGTAAACTCTGGAGGTAGCAGAGTAAAAACAACAGACAAGGATTCTTTCCTCATGTATTTTTCATTTTAGTGGGTTAGAAAGACACTGAACAGGAAAAACAAAAGAGAATAACACAAGTTCAGTTGATGATAAGTTCAAAGAAGAAAGAGAAAAAGAATAAAATGAAAGAGGTTAACATTTGAAACTCTGCCAGGGAGTGTGGCCAGGGCCCATTTTTTGGGAAATAGGCTGAACGATAAGGGTGAGGACTTCAAGTGAACATCTGGGACAAGAATCTTTTACACAAAGGAAAAACAAATGCAAAGGCCCCTAGGCAGAAATCTGATAAAATTCACTTTAACTTGAGCTCTGTGAGCAAAAGATAAGCTAGAAAGAAAGAAGATTTACAGTTAGGCAAAAGACAAGTGTAGGGACATTCATAACTTCAAAAGTGGTTTAAATTATATCTTTTTAATTGCGTAAGTGTATGGTCAGTAGATTGCTGTGAGCTGTTGAGTTGGGATCACCTCATAGGTGACCCTCCAGTGAGTTTTCAGAGGCAGTAAATCACATGAGAATATATTGCCCATCCTATCCCATTGAGCTGCTGACGGATTCAAACTGTTTTGGGATTGCTGTGAAGATTCTTATCAGTGGGTCACCCACGCTCCTTATGGTAGATAGACTAGTAAACTAACAGAGATCCACATTATCTCAGTATTCTGTGGATACATCATAACAGTAAAGGGAAATTAAGCTTGCAGATGAAACTAAGTATTATAAAATATTAGTAGCCATTTAGTTAATTCTCAGTAGATTTTAAATAGATATGGAAAAAAGGATACAACCCTGACACACACGTTTTTTCTTTTTTTAAATTTCAAACCATTCAGTTTTCCTCTGCTCGGTTGATACAACTTCTTCTTGGTCTTGGTACAGATTTCGTTTAAGTACTATTAAGTGTTCTGGGATTTCCATTCTTCTCAATATTGGCCACAGTTTGTTACAGTTCACACAGTCAAACGTCTTTGCATAGTCAGTAAAACCTGAATAGACATTATTCTAGTGTTCAATTCTTCTGGTATTCAATAAGCCACAACCTTGCTTCCTGAAAGTGAGGACAATTTGAGGTGCTTAATAAGATAAAAGATGGCAAGCTTCAGTATAGATTGAATATCAATATCAAGAAAACAAAAATTTTCACCAGTAGACCAATGAGCATCTTACACAATAGGTAAAGAAAGAGTGAAATTGTCAACGACATTATTTTTGAAAACACCCTTACTTTCTAAAGTCAAAAGTTCAAGAGGTGTATAACACTGGAAAATCTGCTATCATGGGTGTCTAAAATCCTAAAGAGCAATGACATCAGTTTAAAGATTAAGGTGTAGCCAATTTAAGTCATGTTTTTTCCATTCACGTCCTATGCATATGATGGATTGATTATGAATAAATATGACAAAGTAATTGTTATCTTTGAGCTCGGGTGTTGGAGCACACTACTGAATATCCCATGGACAACCAAATGAACAAACAGATATGTCTAGGAGTAAGTGAAGCCAAAGTGTTGCCTGGAGACAATGATGGCAAAGTTTCCTTTCCCTTATTTTAGATATGTTGTTAGGAAAGGCAATACTAGGAGAGGGATATCATGCTTGGAAAGATTAGGGGTCAGTGAAAGAGAGAAAAATTCTCAGTGAGCTGGATTGATGTAGTGACTGCTTCAGTGGGTTCAAGCGTTACAAGGATGGTAGAGGTTAGGACAGGGTTGGTCAGAGGGTTGTTCATCTGTTGTTCATAGGGTTAGCTATGAATCATACTTGACTCGATGGCATCTAACAAGGAGTTGGTTTCAGCTCACGGTTTAATGACATGTATTAGTAGAACTAAATTTCATCTACTTTTCAAGGCTGTGGTCTTTTGGAAGCAGATTAAATGGAATTTCCTTTCAAGGTGCCCATGGCAGTGTTTGAAATGCCAAACTTTTGGTTTATAGTGCAGAAGTTAATAACTTTTACCACCCAGATAATTTAGTTGCTATTTTCAGAAGTCCTTTAAATAGGAAGATAATTCTACATCAACATAATTAACCATATTAACAATGCAAATAACAAGAACCATATGATCTCAGCAATTGATGTAGAAAAGACATTTGACAAAATCCAGCACCCCTTCCTGATAAAGACAATTAGCAAAATTGGAATAGAAGGGAATTTCCTCAACACAGTAAAAAGCATACATGCAAAACCAAAAACTTACATTATTCTCAATGGACAAAGACTAAAAGCATTTTCCTTGTGAACAGGGACTAGACAAGGATGCCTACTGTCACCACTTCTATTCAAAATTTATTGGTAGTGCTTGCTAGGACAATGTGAAAAGAGAAGGAAATAAAAGGCATCCAAATGGGCAAACAAATGGTTAAACTATGACTAAATGCAGATGATTTGATAGTGTACACAGAAAACTTCAAGGACTTAAAAAACAAACAAAAACAAAACCAAAAAAGCCCCCCCAACAAACAAACAAAACCAAAAAAACAACCGAAAGAAACTCTAACAGGCCAGTAGACCAATTTAGTAGAGTAGCAGGATGCAAGATCAATATCCAAAAATCAGTGGGATTCCTCTACAGTAATAAAGAGAACTCAGAGAATGAAACCAAGAAAGCAATACCATTTATAACAGACAAGCGCAAATTGAGATCCTTGGGAGTGAACCTAACTAGAGACACAAAAGACCTGTGCAAAGAAAACCCACAGACTATTTGTACAAGATACAATAAAAGACCTAAATAAATGAAAAAAAAAATATGCCTTGTTCATGGGTAGGAAGACTCAATATTGTTTATGACAATAATGACATTCTGACCAAAAGCAATATACATGTTCAACACAATCCCAATAAAGGTAATAAATTCATTTTTCAAGGAGATCAAAAGGGAAATTGTTGAGTTTATTTGGAGAAGAAAGAGACCCTAATAAGTAAAGCACTCCTGAAAAACAAAAACAAAGTGAGAGGTTTAGCACTCCCTCACCTCCAAATCTATTACACATTGGTAGTAACGAAAATAGCATGGTATTGGTACAATGACAGGCACGTAGGTCAATGGAACAGAATTCCCAAGGGTTTTTATAAGTATAAGCAGGAGGAGGAAGACAATTCAGCCAGCATATTGCAGATTTTGGAAGACTTATCAACCATTTCTGTCTTGGAAGATGGACATTATCCAAAGGACAGGTAATGCAGATACTATTCAAAGCTGATGCCATTTTCAAATGCACAGGAAGCAATATCAAGCACCATGGCTTGGATCAGTCACATCTTAGTCTTTAAATTGACATCTTTGCTCCTTAGCACTATAAAGAAGTCCTTGATGATAGATTTTTCCAATGCAACATGTTTTTGTTTTCTTAGTTGTTGCTATTATGAGTAGCAAGTAAAATGAATTATTGATAACTTATATCTTTTCTTCATATATTTGATGTCTACTGACCCATTACTGAGAATTTTAGTCTTTCTGATCAGGAGATATATTCCATGCTGAAGATGTAACTAATTTAAGCCTTCTCCACAAACAAGGTTGGTCTTCCTTCTGGAACCCTAATGCCACATGCTTCTGTTTTTTGTTTTTGGTTTTGTTTGTTTTTTTAATTCTGGAACATGCTTCTTAATTTAATGCAGCTTCTCGAATAAGAACTCTGAAAAGGGAAACCTGAAAAGAATAAATGACTTTGAATTTTGGTGTTAGCAATGATTATTCAATACACTATGGACTGCGAAGAGATTTGCCAAGCAAATCTGTCCTGGACGAAGCATAACACATGTGCTCCTTAGATGCAAGGATGGTGAACCTTTGTCTTACATGCTTTAGGAATGCTGGCAGAGAAGCCCGTCCTTGGAAAATGACATTATGCTGGGAAAGACAGAGAGGATAATCGAAGAGAGGAAGATCTTCAACAAGACGGGTTAACACAGACAGTAACACGATGAACTTGAGCATGCCGGCAATCATGAAAATGGCACAGAATAATTCAGAGCTCATTTGTTCATACAAAGCAAGCCCTGTTGTTCATAGGATCATTATGCCCTATACCTAATGATGGTTATTCAAGGCTGAAAAGCAGAGGAAACATTCTCCCCTAACAAAAAGCCCTGTGCTGTCAGTTCCAACTCATAGAGCTCCTCCTTCAGTTTTCTGAAGCTGTGCATCTCTATTGGATGAGAGTACCCCTCTCCCTTCTTTGGAGCAGCTGGAGGTTTTGAACTATAGACGTTTTGATTGGCTGTGCAACACGTAACACATTGTGCCACCAGAGAGCCAAAAGTAATGTTGTCCTGATGAAAACTAATTTCAGACTACCGAGATCCATTTTGGATTTTTGAGCTATAAAAATGTCATCTAATTCATTTGCCTTGCTTTATATCACAGAATGCATGATACTTTATTAAATGAGTGATTTTTAAACCAATATAAAACAAAGAGGACATTTTAAAAGAATTAACAGTTTAATTTTATTTAAATGTTAACATCACTCTGGCTGCTCGTTGGAGAATAGAATGGAAGGGTGCAAACGTGGGAACAGAAAGAATAATTAGGAGGGCACTACCAAAGATCTAATGAAAGATAATATAGATATAATGGAGAAAACCCCCTGGAGACAAAGAGAAGAGAAGGAATTTCAAAAGCATTTTCAAAATACAGCTCAGAGAACAGCTTTAGACTTTACAGGGCAGTAAGAAAAGTACAGAAATCAAACCTAAATTGTAAATTATATGATTTTGTGAGTAACGGTATATTATTTGTTGGGTCTGTCAGAAGAGGAAGAACTGAGTTAAAGAAAAAACATTTTCTATTTGTTGAATTTTTTTAATACGTTAAGCTTGAGGAAGCCTAGTAACATAGTTATCCTGGTGATATAAAGGGATTTGCATTCAGTTCCTGGCCAAAAATTTGGAGGTTTGAACCTACACTCAGAAGAGAGGTCTGGAGATCTGCTTTTGAAATAAAAATAAAATCTTGAAAACTTAATGATGCTATAGCTATAGTTATAGTTCGTATATATGGAATCTTCATAAATCAGAATCGAATTCACAGTAACAAGAACGACAATACAGTTAAATAAATTTAGACACGCACAGTGAGATTAATGAAACACGTTAAGACCTGGAATTAGTAAACCACAAAGGAAAATCATGCTCAGCATTTCACAGGTTATAAGAACAAAAGAAAGAGTTCAATTCTCAAACGGAAATATCGAAAGATACTATGGACCAAAACTGTGTAGGAAGAATCAAAAGAATGTGTGTGTGTGTGTGTGTGTGTGTGTGTGTAAAGCCACAGAGTTCCACAGAGTTCTTGTTATGGGGGTAGTATTCAATTTGAATTTGAATGTTTTAAATCTATTTACATACTAAAGTAATCTACACTGAAGAATTTAAAGAAAAACAAGCTCTATTAACTCACAAAACACCAACTGAGATGCCATATAAAATATACACCATGCCAATAAGTTTAAAAGACAACTCTCTGTACAACCAAATGGAAGAGATCTCTGTTTGTGCCTGTTTCAAACAAAGCTGGTTCAGTGGATAATAGAAATTATCAAACAATACCGTGATTATCACAGGGAGCTCTGGGGGACTAATAAGGAATTGCCTTGTTAA
>NW_006399892.1:205963-211852 GCF_000299155.1 Elephantulus edwardii | reverse complement strand
ATAAAAATAATGCCCTAAAATATAATACTTTTAGACTAATTACTTCTAATGTATTCAAACTTTGTAAATAAATCAGAGTAATATTTAAAAAGAAAATAGTAAGGAAAACAACAAAACAAAAACTGGTTGAAAAGTCAGCTATGAGTTTGTCCTTACTTGATAAGACTAAATAACAAAACAGCAAAAAAAAAATATCACATAAGAATACAGTTTTGCTATAAAATGTATCTTTAACTATCTACAACCATCTATCAAGGGGAAATGGCAAACAATTCAAGTATTTTAAGAGCAAGGAAGGCATGGAATAAAGGATACCATTGTTGATGTTAGAGAACTCTTGGCTGTAAACAGGAATACCCGAGATATTTGCCAGTTTTCTTTTGACTATTTATATATTCAACTATGTAGCTTATATCGCTATAGATAAAATTATAATGATTGAGAATTTAAAAATTGTGATTTTCATGAAAGCTGTATGTAGATCAAGAATTAGTAGTTTGAACAGGAAAAAGAGATACTGTCTGATTTAAAATTGGGAAAAAAATAGGTGTCAAGATTATAGTATTAGATCATTTTGTTGTCATAAGATGTCATCTAGTCTAGTAAGACTCATAGCAACTCTATGAACAAAATATGTGAACCCTGTTCTGTCCTGTGCCATCCTCACACTTCCGGATACACAAGAGCCCATTGTGGCAGTCACCATACCAATCCACCTGGTCAAGGGTATTTCCATCGTTCCCAGTATCATGTCCTTTTCCAAGGAATAGCCCCTCCTAGCAACATGTCCCAAGTATGTGAGGCCAAACCTCATTTTTGCCTCTAAAGAACACTCCAGCTACACCTTCTCCAAGACATATCTATTCTTTTGGCTGTCCATGGGATATTCAGTGCTCTTCTCCAATACCACAGTTCAAAGGCATAAATTCTTTTTTTCTGTCATCTTTTTTCATTGCTCAGCTGATGGATGCGTACCATGTGATCAGAAACACTATATGGCCTGAGTCAGATGCACCTTAGTCCTCAAACTGACACCATTATTCCTCCATAATTTGGAAAGGTCCTTAACTGCAGATTTTCCCAGGGCAATGTGTCTTCTTATTTCCTGACTGCTGGTGTCAAGGGTGTTAATTGTGGCTCCAAGCAATATGAAAATATTGAGAGTTTCAATACTCAATCTATATACTGAGCAAATAATCTGAGAACCTAGGATTTGAATTCACCACCACTTCATAGGAGAAATATGGGCCGTCTCTTCCTGAAGAGGTTCAGTTTCTTCCAGGAATCCAATGCAGGGTGATCATGACTCCGAATTCACTAGACGGCAGTGAGTTTTGTATGGTTCTTCTTACATAGTCATGAAAAGAATATAAAAATAGCTATTTTAAGTTTTGCCATGCTTGGATACTATATCTCTCTGGGTTTCTGAACATAACACTCTATCATCCACAACATAGACCTAGATTTAGCCTCTCCTTAAAGGAATTGTGGCACCATAGTGTGTGATTTATTGGGCTACTAAAACAGCATCATGTTAGATGGAGAAAATGTTGCAATTGTTAACAATTTCACCTTCCTTTAATCCACAATTACCCTTAACACTATCAGTAAGTAAGTCAAAAGATGAGTTGCACTGGGGAAAGTGTGCTTTCAGGAACCTCTCCAGAGTGTTAAAAAGCAAGAGTGGCTGTCTAGAGAATACGGTGTGCCTGATCCAATCCATGGTCTTCTTAATTGCTTGCTATGCATATGAGAACTGGAAAATGAATATGGATGACAGAAGAAGAATTGATGCTTTTGAAATGTGGTGTTGGAGAATTGAACATAGCATAAACATAGCAAGAGAAAAAAAAAATTGGTCTGTCCTGGAGAAGGTGAAACCAGATTTCTCTTTGAAGGCAAGATGTTTGAAATCCCATCCCACATACTTTGAGCATGTTGACGGGGGTGGGAGGGGGTCCTGAGAGAAGACATTAAGCTTGGAAGGATAGAGGATCAGGTCAGGAGAGGAATACCCTGGGTATAATGGATTGACACAGGGACTGTGGTAGTGGAAGCAAGTGTGTGAGAGACGATGAGGTTAGCTCAGGATAGGACAAGTTTCAGAGCTACTGTTCATAGGGTTGCTGTGAGTCATGGTAGACTTGGTTGCACATATCAACAACAATAACAAGCTAAGGTGCACCTGATCCAAGTCATCGTCTTCTCAATTACTTGTTATATATCTGAAAGTTGGACAATGAATATTAGACGGAAGAAAAGTAATTTATGCCTGTTCATTGTGGGACGGCAAAAAAATAAACAAGGTTATCCTAGAGCTTGAGATTTGTTTCTTGTATTTTACCCATAATCTAAGTATTATAGTGAGGAGATTCTGTTTTCTTTGTTTATTTTTTTTTTTTATTGTTGTTGTTGGTGTGGACCATCTAATCAGATCTGAGACAAAGTTACTAAGGTGCAATGACAGTTCATCTCACAGAACTTACTTCATATTTTTAGATAGATTCAGTCCTCGGAGAAGGACATCATGCCTGGAAAGGTGCATGGTCAGTGTAAAAAGAAAGACCTTAAACAAGATACATTGACTCAGTTCTGTTAATAAAGGGCTCAAGGATAACAGAGATGATGAGGATGGTGCAAGATAGGATTCAGATTCATTAATTGCAAGGTTGGTATGAACTTGATGGCACAAAACAAAAGAAGTGGACCACCACTGGAGGATTGCTACCAGTAGGAAGTCACTTGATGGCAGTGAGTTTGGTGGTTTTATTGTTATTGTTTGTTTTAACTCTATAAAGAACTTGCAAGACTATTTTGACTTTTAATGCCAACATGGAGTCACAGAACCAGTCATGGATTGTTGGAAAACCAACTATGAAAGAGTGAAGAAAGCAACACTGTGTGAACAAGATTTGCTGTCGTCTGCCATTGAATTGGAACAACTGACCCTTTAGTGGGTCAGTAAATCACAGGAAGAGATTGCCCATCTTTCTCCTGCACATTTCAAGCACATGCCTTTGGGTTGACAGTGTAAATTCAAAGCTTCGACCTGCTTTCAGTTTAAAGTGGTGAACAGTGTGTAAATGTGCAATTTCTGTCATTAGACACAATTGATGGTGAAAGCTAAAACCAAAAATACAAATAAAGTGCCTTCAAATTCCTCACAATTCATGGTGAACCTCTATGTGGTTTCTAAGACCTTAAATCTTCAAAGAAAGAGATTATCATTCCCACTTTCCTCTTTCACCTCCCTTCCACTCTTCTAAGCATAATGTCCTTTTTCAAGGACTGGTCTCTCTTAATAACACGCCTAAAGTATGTGAGATGAAGTTTCATCATCCTTCCCTCCTGTGAGCACCTTGGCTGCATCTTCTCTACGACATAATTGCTCTTTTGGCCGTACATAGGATATACAGTACTCTTCTCTAATACCATTATTCAAAGATGCCAAGTCTTATAAATCATCCTGATTCAGCTCTTTCTCACAATACTTTGGACTCGTGGCCAGAAGAGACCAGTCCTTGATGAAGGGCATCCTACTTGGAAAGTGGAGGGGCAGCAGAGGAGAGGAAGACTTCAGAGGAGATGGATTGATACCATAACTGGGGCAATGTGGGTTGGTGTGTCAGGATAAGTGAGACTGGCCCAGGACAGTGACATAGGGTCACTATAGGATTCACACAACTGGAGGGCATTTAACAACAACAACAACAACAACAACAACATTCAATGTCCAACTTTAAGATGCATAAAAAGCAGTCTAAAATATCATGGCTTAAATTAGATGACCCTTAGTATTAAAGGTAACATTGTTGTAACTCAGCACTGTAGAGTCATCCCTGACATAACACTGATAGACCTAGCTAACTGAATTTTGACATTAGGTGTTAAGCAAACCACGCTGAGTCATGATTTCCTTTTATGTAAAATAGCAACTCTGTACATGCTTCATTATGTGATTGAAATAAATACATATAAAAGCATTTAGCATATGAATGCACAAAGAAAAACTCAATAATTTTTCAGATATTGTCAACATTAACATCAATATCATTTATTAGTTGGAGAACATTAAATCTCTTGGAAAATATCAAGGTGAAAGGGAAATTTACCTCACCTAAAGCTTTCTCATCCTTAGACTTATTTTAATTTTAAAGGGTTTACTCTCACATCTTCTTTTTTAATAATTTGTATTTCTTTTAAATCAATCATACACAACAAACAGGAATCACCAAAAGACTACAGCTCCCTTATTCCTGCAAAACTTTGCTGATCCTTCTAGCATTTATTATATTAATTGTATTAAGTAATCCCCCTATTACATTTAAAATTACTCTTTGCTCTGATAATGTCACAGAAGGTTTTACAGCACAGGAAAGGCACACGTTGTTTTTGATCAAGACTGATATTAAGGTGGGAGAGAATTAGAAGTGATATTTCCCATGTCTTTTCTCATGGTCTACTAAATAATGATTTTTCTCACATCACAGGATATTAATTTTCTTTTATCCTAAGTGAGAGATTTAGAGCAAACATAAAAAGAGTATTTTAAAAATTCAATAGTATGTACCCAATGTTGTACATTTCCAATCATCTTAGCCTTCTTTTCAAAATATGGAATTTGCTACATTCCTGTTGGCTGAGGACAATGATGTGAGTTTTAAAATGTTAGCATGGGATTCTTTTAACCCAATATCTCACGGCAAGAAGAGGTCAGGAGAGCATTATAATTCAATATGAAGCAGCTTGAAGAGTGCGCTTGTTTTGGATAACCAATGCTGACTTTTCCTACGATGCAATAGAGTGTCGAGTTAGCAGCCATTTTCTACAGAAATGCTCTATAGGCCTCAAATCCTGGACACACTTTGTAATGTTGTGGCTATTATTCTTAATTACTAACAAGTATGCTGTTGTTGTTAAGTGCCGTCGAGTTACAGGCCACTCATAGCGACCCTGTGAGTGAAAGTCCTCAACACTTGTGTGTCTCTCATCCTCTCTCCAGGTTCATAGGGTTTCTGGAGGCAAGCTATTACGGAAGTGGATGCCACTACAGCTTCCAAGCTTGTTTTAATCGGGGAGTTGAACCCAACACTGTCCACCATGGGTAACCAACCATTAACACATTTGACACATCAGTGTCACAGTTTTCAGCCTCACAGCAAGCACAAGTTACCACTGTACTGCAAGTGGACACACTATCAAGCATACACTTCCAAAATAGCTTGCTCTGGAAACTTGATGAACAGTGTCAGGTCTTTTGTTCATAGAGTTTCTAGGTGTCATCCATGACTCTATGACATTTAACAAGAACAACAATCAAGTTAACTACAACTAATAGACCGTACGGAATTTTGTGTTATCCCGTGCCATCCGTATAATCTCTGCCATGCTCAATGACATTGTTATAGTCACCAGGTCAATCCATCCTCTTTTATTAACTTTTTATCTTTCAACCCATAGAGGTTTTTTTTCCAAGGGCTAGCACCTCCTAACAATACGCTTGAAGTATGTAATACAAAGTTAATAAGTTAACCTCCACAATCAATAAAAGGCTACTTCATTCCATTTTATTTTAGTTCAATTCTTCCTTATCATTGGAATAAATTATGATTTGTTAATTTTTTAAAAGTTACATGTGTTCATATATTAAAGTGTAACTAATTTTATATACATTGTTTTAAATTCCCAAGACAAATAAATATAAGACTTATAAAGATACTACTAATAAAAATCAGTAATAGTGGGGGGAAAAAAAACAAACAAAAAGGAATCAACTGACAGAACTGGCCTACAATAGATTTGTCAGAAAGTAATAATCAAGGATACTATAATCAAGGATCCTTTCAGCAGAATGTTAAATGATCCAGGAAGTATTAAAAGAAGATGGAA
>NW_006399892.1:196672-204433 GCF_000299155.1 Elephantulus edwardii | reverse complement strand
ATTGGCACAGGACAGAGCGGAGTTTAGGGTTGTTGTACATAGGGTCGCTATGAGTCGCAGGCGACTCGACGGCACATAACAACAACAACAAACTAGGACTTCCTTGTACACTACTCTTATTGCTAGCTACTCAACGAGTCAGATAGTCTGGGACTAATGGCATCTAATACTACTTAGTGGTAAAGAATTGGGCTAACCAGGAAAAATATGTAGTTTTGAGTCCACCAGCTGCTCCACTAGGGAAAGATGGGTAGTCTTCTCCTGGCAATTATCTGCCTCTGAAAACTCACTGGGTGTCAGGTATGGGTCAATTCCAACTTGGTAATAAACAACACACAAACTCCAGCACTATACTTGTGACTGTGAGGTCAGACTTTGAATGGTCTATTATGTTTCCTTTGGCTGAACAAGCAGATGTGGATCACCATGCCTTTCTTCTTGTTGTCCATGTGAGTCTGAAATCTCTGCAGAAACCTGTTCAGCATTGTACTAACACACAAGCCTCCACTTACAGACAGGTGATGACGGTATATAAGGGGCTTGTACCAGAAATCAAACCCCAAACTGATACACAGAGGATAAGAATTAGGCCACTAGAATGTCAATGTTTATGCCCTTATATTAGAGATCCTTGCTTAGAGGAGATGTTTATGTCCTTTATATTAGATGTCCTGCTTTGACAGGATATTTGTGCTCTTGTATTTTAGAGATTTTTGCTTAGATCAACAGGGTATTAGAAATTCTTGTATTAGAGATCCTTGCTTGGATCTGTAGTGAACATCCTTGGCCCAAGCAGTCACAACATCAGGAGAAATACTGTCTTGGTCAAGTTTACTATCAGGGACCTCTCCAAAATATTTAGGAGCAATGATGTCAGCTTCCAGATTAAGGTGCACCTAATTCAGGCCAAATTTCAGCAGTATTTTGCGTGCATGTGATATTGTTGATATTGTTCAATAATTTCCACATTCAGTTGGGTCACCTTTCTTGAGAATGGGAACAGATATGGACCACCTCCAATCCTTTGGCCAGACAGCCATCTTCCAAATTTCCTGGCATAGACTAGTGAATGCATCCAAGGCTGCTTCTATTAATTGAAATAAGTCAATTGGTATCCCATCAATTCCTGGGGCCTTATTTTTTTCAATGTCTTAAATGCAGCTTCTACTTCCTCCTTCATTGCCATTGACTCCTGTTCATCTCTTACTACTTCCTGAAATTTTTCAGTGTCAGTCCTTTCTGGTGCAATGACTGTGTATTCCTCCCATCTTCTTTTGAGCCTTTCTGGGTCATTCAATATATTACCAATAGCACCTTTCAATATTGTGACATGAGCCTTAAATTTGTTTTTTCAGTTCCTTCAGCTTGAGAAATGCAAAGCGAGTTCTTCCCTTTTTATTCTCCTATTCCAGCTTTCTTTTTTTTTTTTTTCTATTCCAGCTTTCTGCACATTCCATTATTATACTTTGCTGTGTCCTCTCGAGCTGAGCTCTGACGTCATCTGTTCTTTCACATCTCTTTGTTGTCTTTTCCTTTAGAAAACCTGAAAGAGTACATACATAAGGACCTTCCAGAAGTTCAAGCAGGATTTAGAAGAGGCTGTGGCAACAGGAATATCATTGTCGATGTCAGATGGATCCAGGCTGAAAGCAAGGAATACCAGAAGGTTTACTTGTGCTTTACTGACTATGCAAAGCCGATTGACTCTGTGTACCACGACAAGTTGTGGCTGACATTGAGAAGAATGGGAATCCCAGCACTTGACTGTGCTCATGTGGAACCTATACCTGGGTCAGGAGGCAAATGGAGCAGGGGAGTGCTGCATGGTTAGGAATTGGGAAGGGAATGCAGCAGGGTTCTATTCTTTCTCCATACTTATTCAATCAGCATGATGAGAAAATTATCTGAGAATCTGGACTCTGTGAGGAGGACTGTGATATCAGAATTGGAGGGAGACTCATTAATAACCTTTTTTATGCAGATGAAACAAGCTTCCTTGCTGAAAGTGAGGAGGGCTTGAAGCACTTGTAGAAGATCAAGGAATACAGCCTTTGGTATGGATTGCATTTCAATGTCAGGAAAACAAAGATTCTTACCACTGGACCTATAGGCAGTGTCATGATGGATGGAGAGAAGATAGAAACTATCAACAGCTTCATCTTCCTTGGATCCACAATTAGCACTTTTGGTATAAGCAATCAGGAAATAAGGAGATGCATTGTACTGGGAAAATCTGCAGTTAGGGACCTCTGCAAATTATTGAGTAGTGATGTCAGTTTGAGGATTAAGGTGTGTCTGATTACTAGCTATGCATCCAAGACCTGGATAATGAATAAGGATGACAGAAAATGACTTGACACCTTTAGCTGTGGTGTTGGAGAAGAGCACTAAACATCCCATCAGTGACCAAGACCATGAACATACATGTTTTGGAGATGGTGGAGCCAGAGTACTCTACTGTAGGCACATAACATACTTGGGACATGATGCTAGGAGGTGCTATCCCTTGGAGAAAGCTGTGATGCTGGGAAGGGTGGAGGGTTGGCAAAGGACAGACAGGCTCACAACCAGGTGGATTGACACAGAGGCTTCTGCAATGGGCTCTTGTGTGTCAGGATGTGTGATGATGTTGCAAGATAGAACAAGTTTCAGATCTTTTGTTCTTAGGATCACTATGAGTCATGGTCTAGTCAATGGAACTTAACAATAACAACAGTTAAGGCCATGGTCTTGTCTTTTTCTTTTTTATTGTTTTATTTTTTTTTTTAGTCCATGGTCTTTTAAGTCACCTGTTATGCATCTCAAAGCTGGACAGGGAGTAAGGACAACAGCAGAAGAATTGATGCCTTTGTGTTGTGGTGCTGGAGATCAGTCCTGAGTCTACCTTGGACTGCCAAAGGATATAACATACATGTCTTGGGTGAAGTGAAGCCAGTGTGCTCCTTAGAGGTAAAGATCACGAAGCTCTGTTTCTCATGGTTTGGACATGCTACTAGGAGAAGCTGTTCCTTGGAAACAGCTTCTCCTTGATCAGCAAGAGTAAGACTTTCAAAAAGATGGATTGACACAGTGATGCAGCAATGAGTTCAAGTGTATCTGAGATGATGAGGGTGGCACAGGTTAAGTCAAAGTTTGGGTCTATCATGCATAGGGTCGCTATAAGCTGTGGTTGTCTCCACAGTACTCAAAAATAACAACAATGTTGCTGACTACAACTCATAGACTCTATATAAACAGCTTTGCTTGCCCCATCTTGAAACAGTCTCACTAACTCTGACACACCTACCTCAATTGCCCTAGTTACTGTATCAATCCATCTGATCTGGGGTCTTCCTCTCCTGCATTGTCCCTCCACCCTTCCAACCATGATGTCCTTCTCCAAGACCAGTCTCTCCTATCCACGTGCCCAAATTAGGTGAGATGGAGTTTCAGAATCCTAGCCTTCTAGGAGAAACTTGGCTTCACCCTCTCCTACAGAGCAGAATTTCATGATTTTAGATTGATTAACAACAGGTTGTAATCACATTCTTTATAATTGTTTGGATTACTCAAGACAGAATGACTGAATTTGGAATGACACTTTGAATTTGTTTCAGTAGCCACTTTTAAAATATTATCGTAAGTTTTCTTTATACTTGTTGTAAGTTATTGTTGTGTTTTATTGTTGATTCTAACTCGTAGCCATTACATATGACCAGATGCAAAGGTGAAAAAATAGTGTTTTGAGTCAGGCACCTTCTAGTCTTTAAAACTGACACATTTTTAAAGAGATCTTTGGCAAGAGATTTGCCCAAAGAAAAGCCTCATTTGCATTTTTGACTGCTTCTTCTTTGCATATTGGTTGTGGAGCCACACCATGAATTTTTCCTCCATTTATCATGCTCTAATTGTGAAGAGAGTTTTATTTTAAACTTTTCGGTTTAATTTATACTAAAGTTTATATTTTCTATTCTTTCCCGGTATGTGCTCCAAGTTCTTTAAACTTAGAACATGCAAGCTTGTGTCATCTGTATAAGGCAGGTTAATGAAATTTCCTCCTGCCTTGATGCCATAATCTTCTTCATATAATCCAGCTTCTTGCCATATGTTTTCCAAAAACAAAATAAATGTAGTGAAATGTTACATCCCTGATGCATGCTTTTCTGAATTTAAATGATGAAATATTGCCTTGTTCTGTTCAAAGGACTGTTTCTTTGTCCACGCACAGGTTGCAAAAATTAAATGTTCTAGAATTTCATTCTTATTGTTTTCTTCAGACCAAATAAGTATGAAATGCACCTAAAAGACTATGATTTTGAACCTCAGAAAACTAAATTACATGCAAATCCTCTTTCATGAGCTGCCTGTGCAAATGGAATTTCTTGGATAAAAGATGGACTTAGTCCAAGCAGCACTGTTA
The DNA here is from genome assembly GCF_000299155.1 of Elephantulus edwardii. Taxonomy (NCBI): domain Eukaryota; kingdom Metazoa; phylum Chordata; class Mammalia; order Macroscelidea; family Macroscelididae; genus Elephantulus; species Elephantulus edwardii. The sequence continues at coordinate 200,034 of NW_006399892.1, read as the reverse complement.
TTTCTTTTATAATTCAATTGAGGGAGGGGTGTTCTTTTTAGCTTTATGGCTAGAATTTGTATATAGATGGATAGTAGTAATATTTGAGCTATCCCTGCAAACACAGTTGGAGGAACTCTGATAATTACAATTCCATTATATGTGCAAAATTATGAAAAAAATAAAAGCATAAAGGCTCGTGAATGTAAAAAAATTGAGAGAAACATTGAATAGAAAATTAGTTAAAAGGATTAGTCAAGTGGACGGGAAACGGGATATGGCTTTACGAAGATTCAAATAACAACAACAAAAAAATTGTACCTACTAGAATTCATAACTGATTACTGTTGATTGCCACATGTATAAACAGGCATTTGGAATGTCAAAATCCAAATACTCAAGCCAGAGTGACCTGAAATCTCCAGGAAGCAAGATTCTCTGCTTCCATCACCTTCTTTTTGCTGATAGCACTGTTTCTGTACTAAGCAAAGTAAAAGTAAACCAGTGGGCAGAGTGACGGCAGTTATTTCTCTAATAAGAACAGTTTCGTGCCTCGGATTCCATAGAAGGGTAACACGCCAATTAAGTAATTTAATTTCCAGAGTCTCTTTTATAGGGGAAAATCCTAGCAGCTAAGGCTCTATTTTATGCAACACTGTAAGTGGCAAGAAGCTGCACTGCAATCGCCAAGGAATGTGGTTCGAGGCCACCAGCTGCTCCATGGGAGAAGGATGGGTAATCTCTTCCCATGCAATTAACTGCCTTTGAAAACCTGATGGAGGGTCAGCTATGGATCGGTCTGACTCTATGGTACACAATAGCAAAATAAATCATTAACCATAGATACTATTTAGATAATTTTACTGGAATCCACAATCGGCACCTATGGTGGAAACAGTAAAGAAATCAAAAGGCATGTTGGCTTTGGAAACGGCTACTATCAAGGACTTCTTTATAGTGCTAAAGAGAAAGGTTGTCAGCTTGAGAGATGCCTGAGCCAAGTGGAAGTATTTTGAACTGCTTACTGTGAATCTGATAGTTGAATGATGAATAAGGATGACCAAAGAAGCATCGGCAGCTTTGAATTGTGGGGTTGGCAGAGAATATAAAATATATCATGGACTGCCAAAAAACACATCTAGTTTAGATCTTATGCATCTATTACACATTAGATCTGGCAATGTTTTGCAGTTGTTCATTAGGTAGACATGATGGAGGAACAACTCCCCAGTTGCTAACCACTAAAACAACAACAACAAGAACAGCAACAAAAACAACAACAAATAGCACTGTAGAGAGAAACAGTTTCTACGAAATGTAACAAAAATAGTAGAGCAATATCCATCCTTCTTTCTAAAGACACAGACACCTAGAATGAGGATATCACAGTACAGAGATAAAAATGACAACACTTAGAGTAACGGGTGGTAACAATATTTGGGTCATGTTTCTCTCACCATAGAAAATTAGTGGAGCCAAATCTAATGAAGTGGAAGCTCTAGTGACCTAGAGATTAGGGAATTGTCCTGCCCACACAAAGGCTGACTGCTGTAATCCATCAGCTTCTCCAAAGGAAAAAATGGTCAATTTCCTCCCAGGCTATTTTTTGACAGCTTCTAAAAAGTCAGCTGTGAATCACTTCTGACTTTATGATGTGGTTAGTTGTTGTCTTGTGCCATCGAGTCAAGTGCGACTCATAGCGACCCTATGCACAACAGCCCTAAATTCAGCTCTATCCTGTGCCAATCGCACTGCTTCTGACACACCCATCCTGATTAACCCAGTCACCGAATCAATCCATCTCATAGAGGGTCTTCCCCTCCTGAGCTGTCCCTCCACCCTCCCAAGCATGATGTCCCTCTCCAAAGACCCGTCCCTCCTGGCTACATGTCCAAAGTATGTCAGATAAAGCCCCAGAAACCTTGCTTCCAAGGAGCAGCCTGGTTTAACCCTCTCCAGGATGAATCTGTTTGTTTTCTTGGCAGTCCATGGTACATTCAATACTCTTCTCCAGCACCTCAGCTCAAAGGCATCAATTCTCCTTCTATCCTCTCTAGTCATTGTCCAACTCTCCGATGCATAACAGGAGATTTCAAAGACCATGGCCTGTATCATACGCACCTTCATCCCCAGAGTGACACCATTGCACTTCAGTACCCTGGAGACGTCCCTAACAGCAGACTTTCCCATAGCAATGCATTTTTTTTTTTATTTCCTGGCTACTGATGCCAAGAGTGTTGACCGTGGAGCCCAGCAGACTAAAGTTGTTAACAATCTCAATCTCTTCACCATCCATCCTGATGCTGCCAATTAGTCTAGTGATGAGAATATTTGTCTTCTTGACATTGAGCTTCAATCCATACTGAAGGCTACACTCCGTGACCCTCTGCAGCATGCATTTCAGGTCCCCCTCAGTTTCAGGGAGCAGGGTTCTGTCATCTGCATAACGCAGATTGTTAATAGATCTTCCACCAATCCTGATGCCACACTTCTCCTCATAGAGACCAGCCTCCTGGATAATCTGTTCTGCATACAGGTTGAAAAGGTATGGAGATAGGAAACATCCTTTGCATACGCCTTTCCCAATTTTGAACCATGCAGTATTTCCTTGATCTGTTCTGACAATTGCCTCTTGGTCCAAGTATAGGTTTCACATTAGAATTAGCAAGTGTTCTAGGATTAGCATTCTCCTCAGAGTCAGCCACAGTTTGTTATGATCCACACAGTCAAATGCCTTTGCATCATCAATGAAATAAAGATAGACATTCTTCTGGTATTCCCTGCTTTCAGCCAAGATCCATCTAACATCAGCTACAATATCCCTAGTACCTCGACCCCTTCTAAACCCAGCCTGGACTTCTGGTAGTTCTCTGCTGATGTCCTGTTCCAGTCATTTTTGGATAATCCTCAGTAAAATCTTGCTTGCATGTGAAATCAGTGAGTTCGTTCTATAGTTTCCACACTCTGTTGGGTCACATTTCTTTGGGATTGTAACAAATATAGATCTCGTCCAGTCAGTTGGCCAAGTGGTTGTTCTCCAGATTTCTAGGCACAACTTGGTGAGCACATCCAGGGCAGCATCTGTTAGCTGAAATACGTCAATTGGTATACCATCTATTCCTGGGGCCTTATTGTTGCTATTTCCTTCAAAGCAGCCTGAACTTCTTCCTTCATCACCATAGATTCTTGCTCATATGTTATTTCATTAAATTCTTCTGTATCTGCCAGTTCCTTTTGATACAGTGACTCAGAATATTCTTTCCATCTTCTTTTAATACTTCCTGGATCATTTAATATTCTGCCGAAAGCATCCTTGATTATAGCAACTCGAGGTTTGAATTTGTTCTTTAGTTCCTTGAGTTTAAGATATACTGAGTGAGTTC
>NW_006399892.1:182529-196358 GCF_000299155.1 Elephantulus edwardii | reverse complement strand
CTCTCTAGGATGAATCTGGTTTTTTTTTGGCAGTCAAAAAAAAACATATATTATATAATATATAATATACTATGGAGTATAATATGAATATTTATAAGAAATGGAGACCTAGTGTATGAACAGCAGAAGCAAATGTCACAAACTCTGTTAGTGCTGCTAATTATTTCATCTCCCGAACACTTCATTGCACCTGGGCAGACTCTCGGCTCTTGCTCAGTGGGGTGACTACTCAGTTCAGTTCTGTCTCACATAAGTCTTTGATTCTCCATCGCTGTTGATGCTGCAGTGTTGTCTGCATCCTTCTCAGGAATCTCTGATAACAAAGGGTTTGTAACTTGCTTGCCTGAAGGGAAAAAGTTGTATAGTACTTATGAGGAATATTTTAAAAAATCCTTACATATACCAATCTGACACTTCAACATTAAGAAAATAGAGGGTCTCACAACTGGATAGATAGGCAACTTGACAGGCTGGGAAAATATTGAAGTCAGATATTTAATTTCAGTTGGCTCCATAATTGGTATCCCTGGTGAAGTCAAGAAATCAAACAACATATTGCATGGGGCAAATATACTTTCAAATACCTCATTAAAGAAGTAAAGAAGTAACGAGCAAGAATACAAGTTAAAAGTTTAAAAGACTGGCTGCATCTGACCCAGTGATGGTATTTTCAGTTATTCCCTACACATTTAAAACATAGGCAATTAATAAGGAAGAACTTTTTAAAATTGTGATGATTGAGAAAAGTATTGAATACTCTATGAAATTTCAAAAGAACAAATAAATCTGTCTTGGAGGAAATGAAACTAGGGTGCTGCTGGGTGACAAGGATTGTTAAATCTCATCTGACATGCACAGGGAATTTTGTCAATGGACCTCAGTCCTTGGAAAAAAAAATCATGTTGGTAAAAGCAGATATTTAGTTAAAGAGAGAAAGACCCTCCATAATATTAATTGACTCAAATATTAGACTTCAACATTATGATTATTGTAAACATGGCACAAGACACAAGACATGATATGGTTTCAAGGTACTTTTCCCTGGGTTACTATGACTTTTCTTCAACCATTGTACCAGACAATGACTTAGCAACTATAATTGAAAAAAAAGATAACAAACCCCCAAAACTCATAATTCACTGCCTTCAAGTTGACTGCTACTCACTGCGCCATTCTATCAGCTTTTCAAGCTATGAATATTAATGGAGAGAATTATTCCTCTCTCTCCCATGAGGCATCAGGTGGATGTGAACCCAGTGGATGCATGGCATCTTCCGGATGATGCAATGAGTCAGAATCAACTTGACAGCAGTGAGGGCTTTTCTTAATTACCATGCTCAACATGTGTATTTCATAGACTCTGAGGGGAAAACTATGAGGAAAACATAATATTATCCCCATTTTCTAGGTAAGAAAGCCTTGTTGTTGATGTGTGTTGTCAACCGCTACACACTATGATCTCTTAGAACTCCACCAGCTCAAGCTGAATGACTCAATCCCTGTGTCAATCCGTCTTGCTTAGGCTCTTCCTCTCCTTTGATGATCCTCCACTTTCCCCAGCGTGATGTCTTTTTTCCCAAAACTTGCTCACCTACCATGTTCAAAGTAAGCGAGAGCATGTTTTCCTGTCTCTGTGTCACAGCAGGATCCTGGTTTCACTTATTCCAAGACAGACTTGTTGGTCCTTGAGCACTCCATGGTGTACTCGGTACTCTCATCATCAACACCTTAATACAAGAGCATTCATTCTTCTTCAGATTTCTGAAAATACCATCCATTGAATCAGACACCCCTTAGTCTTTAAACTCATATCCTTATTCTTTGGTATTTTGGAGAAATCCTGGACAGCAGGTTTTCCAAGTGTAAAACATCTTATGATTTCTAGAGTGCTACTTCGTCTGACATACTTTGGACATGTTGCCAGGAGGGACGGGTCCTTGGAGAGGGACATCATGCTTGGGAGGGTGGAGGGACAGTGCAGGAGGGGAACACCCTCTATGAGATGGATTGATTCGGTGACTGGGTTAATCGGGATGGGTGTGTTGGAGGCAGTGTGGTTGGCGCAGGATAGAGCAGGGTTTAGGGCTGTTGTTCATAGGGTCTCTATGAGTCGCAAACAACTCGACGGCACATAACAACAACAACAACTACCGTGGGTGCAATTGTTGACAACTTCAATCTTTTCTCCATTTGTCATGATGCTGCCTGTGTGTTTAGTGGTGAGGATTTTTGTTTTGTAGATGTGGAGGTAAGAATCCACGTGGAAGTCTTAGGCTCTGATCTGCTGTCAGCGCTTTATTTTTTCTTCATTTTCTGCAGGCAAAATTGAATCATCTGCATAAGGTTGGTTGTAGATAAGTCTCCAATCTTCTTTATATAGTCTGGTTTCTTGAGTTATTTACTCAGCATACAGACTATAGGTGTGGAGAAAGGATCCGATCACAATTTATGTCTTTTTCTGATTTTAAACCATGTAGTGAAATCTTTTTCATTGAGCTCTAGTGACATAGTGGTAAGGAGTTATCCTGTGAACCTAAAGACAAACAATTCAAATTCCCCACACAACAATAGCAACAGTCGTTTGTTCTGTTTAAAGAACTGTTTCTTTGTCTAGATATAGGTTTCACATAAGCAAAATCAAACATTCTGGAGTTCCCATTCTCCTCAAAGTTATCCATAATTTATTGACTCATACCATTGAATGGTCAACTACTTGACCTATTGCTTTGTCTAAAGTTGCCTATTGATCCATTTGAGACAATCTTTATTTTCTTGATGTTGAAGTGTATATGTAAAGCGTTTATGTTGTTGGTATATGTAAAGGGTGGTGTGTGTGTGTGTGTGTGTGTGTATGTGTGTGGTTTTATTTCAGTCTTCCTCAGTAATGCTATGAAACTTCTTCAGTTTTTGCAAGTTACACACTAATTTCAGAGATTCCTGTGAAGGCTAGACACCACATATAGAAACATCAGAGCATCAATGGTAATGGAGAGCCCAAGACATGGTCAATAGATGCATCTTGCACTGTTGGTAGATGCCTTTAGGTCGGCTCAAATTCCAAGTATACTTTCATATAATAGAAAAAGTACTGATAGGATTGTTACCATCTTCACCATTTTTGTGAGTTGGTTCCATTGTTGTAGGCATTAAGGCTTTTTTGTAGCTATTACATTTAGGGTTTGGGATTCACTTTCTGTTGATGTTTTGTTTTGGGGATTTTGCCTCTAGAAATTCCTTATCTATCCCCAATTTCAGACACTCTTCTGGGCTTTGCTTTTTATACTTTACATTTTAAGCTCACGTGGCTTAATCTTCACCTGAGCAGCAGGAAGCAGAAATAAAATAACAGACTTCATCCCAGACATCTCTTTCTTTCAAAAAAATAAATTCCTCTCTGGTCTCATTCTACTGTCTTAATAGGTTCTCTGAGGTTTTCCCCACAATTGCGCAATGTAACCATCAACCAGAGATTTAGGCTGTTTAGATTCAATTTTGAGGTATCATTCTATCTGTAGTTCACTCAATGTCAGGATTCACCCTTTATTTCCTAAGTTCTCTTTCAATCTCATAGGATTCTGGGCAGCATGGTAAGTTACATGTTGAGTTGCTATTGGAAAATTTAGCAGTTAAATCACATTCACAGCTCCACCAAAAAACTAAGATGCAGTCTCACAAGACTCTTGACAGCATTGCAATGTTTTATTTTATTTGTTTTGATTTTACTTATTGTTTCTTCTTTCAGTCTTTCACTCTGAGTGATTCAATGTGAGTAGGGAACAACAAGGTTGCTTTCATTCATCTTTTACTCCTGTAGCCCTTAAGGTTGTAGAGAACTCTGAACCTCCTGAGTTATAAACACATGATTCTAGTGTTATTACAGCAACATCATGGAGTCTGCTTAGATGAAAACAAATGGTGCTTATTGAGGAATAGAGATTGTACTGACAAAGGAAATTTCTATTATCACAAACTGACAATAATGGCTACTCCACTGGACCACAAAACATGATACATTCTTATGTTGTTGGGTACTTATAGAAACTAAGGCCATAAAGTTCCTAAGTAGCTAAAAGGTCATCAGGAGAGTTAAAGGCAGGGTATCTAAAAGCTGTGAGGCCTTCATAACACATAAGTGAGTTACATGGCTTGTCAAAAATATGTACCATTTAGTTTATTACTGGGTGGTCCCAGGATGAGCATAAGATCAGCTTTTCTGGTAGCTAATTGAATCATGGCTTCTTCCTGAGGTCAATTGCAGAGATTTAGAGAAAGATACATCTCTAAACTCTTCTCATCTCACATCTATTTGTCAATAATTGACAAAGATCTTTGGAAAAGAGATTATCCTGCTCAGACAAAACCAAAGATAAAGGAAATGCTGTCCGATTGTCATTTGGAAAGGCAGCTTTGAACAATCCTATAAGGATTCTAGACTCCTGTAAAAACTTTAAAATGAAGTTTAAGGCTACTTTTTATTAGACTATTCTTTTTACTGTCCTCTTACAAAGCAAGATTCTCATACGTTCAGTACTTCTGCTTACCTTTTATTCATTTATTTATTTATTTACCCAGTTTGAAAGAAAGATCTCTTTCAGATTTTGACACTCTAGTGTTTCTAATTTGTTTTTACTTAAAATATTTCATCACATATTTAGTAATTGTTATTTTTAATTTTTTTTATTTGTTTGTTTGTTTTTTAGGTTTTGGTTCAGCCACTCTGTTCCTGAGAGATTTTCTCCTTTCTCCCCACCCCCTTGCAATAACATCTAAAGTTTATTGGATAATAGTTAAGGAATGGTTAAGTTACAGTGCATATTGATCCAACTCAGGGAAGACAGAGAAATCAGCAACAGCACACATGCTGTAAAGTTATTCGTGGAACCTACTTCCCATTTCCCAAGGGATCATCCCAAGAAATGAGGCCCAAGAAGCAAACAGCAGCAGATCCTCCCGTTCCTTCCTTGTGTCGCTCTTGGTTAAAGGGGCACTTGCAGTAGTCTGGGGCCCCAGTTATGCGTGAACTCAGGCTCTTGTGATGCAGCTGAATCCCTGGCTGAAGAATAGTTTTCCAGAAGCATAATTTATAAACTAGTATTAGTTTTCCATCACTTTGAACTTTTCCACTGTTTCCTGAACTAAACTTTTCACTTCAAAACATGCTGTCCTTTGTAACATTCTTCCCCTAAGTCGTCTTCTTTTTTTAATTTTATTTTATTAATTTTAATGAGCAGAGATTTGGGATTTTCATTAATTCATTGTTGCATTTTTTTCTTTACCCCCCCTCCCCGCAGTTTGATCCTTTCTTTGAAAAGCAAAAAATAAACTTCTTCGTCGGTATACAATCCCCCCAACGCTAACCCTGCTCCCCGCCCCAAATACCCTCCACTATGCAACGTTAATTCTGGATTCCTGTGATAATCATAATATGCTATAATATATCACTTTTGTAGAACAAACTTCTGTAAAACACAATTCTTTCAAGCAAACCTGGGCGTTATGTCCCCATATTGAAGACTACAGTATTTGATCTTCTGCAGCAAATGATGAGTCTTCCTCAGTTTCAGCAAGCAAGCTTGCATTATCTGCATAGCAGAGGTTGCAGGTGCCAAGCTCCTCCTCATAAAGTCTAGCTTCCCCAATGATCTGTTTTACATACAAATTGAAAAAGTAGGGAGACAGAATGTATTCCCCCCTCATGTACTCCATTCATGATTTTGAACCATGAAGTGTTTCATTAATGTACGTTGTTATTGTTGTTATGTGCCGTCGAGTCGCTTGCAACTCAAAGCGACCCTATGTACAACAGCCCTAAACTCTGCTCTGTCCTGTGCCAATCGCACTGTCTCTGACACTCCCATCCCGATTATCCCAGTCACTGAACCAGTCCACCTCATAGAGGGCCTTCCTCTCCTGCGCTGTCCCTCCACCCTCCCAAGCATGATGTCCCTCTCCAAGGACCGGTCTGTCCTCACAACATGTCCAAAGTATGTTAGTCGGAGCCTCACAATCTTTGCCTCCAAGGAGCCACCCAGTTTAACCCTTTCCAGGACAAATCTGTTTGTTTTCCTAGCAGTCCATGGTATTCTCAATATTATGACATGTTCCACTCATTTTTAACAACTTCAGATTTTCTTAGATTCATATATTGCACATTCCATATTCCAATGTTAGTAAATATTTAGGTTTGGGGGTTTCTCCCCCTTTCATTTTGCATCTGTTTACACCAAAAGATGAAGATTCTTCCTTGGGTGAATGCTTCACTCCATCTTCATCATTAAGATAGTCTCTGCTTTGGGATGACTCTTCCACTATAGCAATTTGAGATCCTTCCAACCTGAAAGACTCATTTTCAGGCAGACTCGACATTTCACAATGTTCTACTGTGACTTACAGGATTTATCTCAACTGAATTTAAGAACCTTTCCAAGAATAGTATTGAAGCATTGAACACTAATGACCTGAGACCAGATGAGTTCTAAGATGACATCAAGGGTATCATCCATGAATAAAGCAATAGATCAATTTACAGACAGGAAAGAAAGAAATCATCAAAATGGATATCTCAAGAGTCTCTGAAAATTGTACTAAAATGGAAAGAAGCCAAAACAAAGTCAAGGAATGCAGAAGTAAGAGAACTGAACAAAAGACTTGAATGGCAGCTGGGAAGACAAAGCAAAGAATCAAATGACATGTGTAAAGAACTAGAAAACTGAAAGGGAAGACTACATTGAGAGTGACTGAAGCTAAAAAGACTGAAAAACAGATTCAAGTCTGAAGTTGCAATACTAAAGTAGTCTCTGGGAAAAAATCATTAATGATGCAGAAAACATTAAAAGAAGGTGAAAGGATTAAATAAAATCACTGTACCAAATAGAATTGGTCAATGTGAAACCATTTCAGGAAGCGATACATGTTCAAGAGTCAATGGTATCCTAAGAATAAGTCCAAAATGCACTAGATATATTGGCAAAAACAAGACCGCGAGAATTTAACTGAAGTGTTTCAACAAACAGGTTCATCAGCAAACCTCCTTACTAGTCTATGGCAAGAGGTTTAGCGGACAGCTATCTGACAAACTGAATGGAAGGGATTCATATTTATCCCCATTCACTCTCAATAGAGTGGAACAATTTTCAAATATTACTATTAATATCAAATGCAGGTGAAACAATGTTGATTATTATCCAAAATCACTAAACAGGACATTAACAAAAAATGGCCAGAAACGTTAAGTTGGCTTCAGAAAAGGCTACGGCACAAGAGATGGCATTGCTGATTTCAGATTGAGTTTGGCCCAAAGCGGAGAAAGATGACTATAAACATTGGCTAAACAAAGGCATGGACTCTGTGATGTGTGGATTCTAGCAAATTAAGGCTAGCATTGAGAAGACTGAGAAGCCCAGAACAACTGTGCACAAGAGAAACCTATACATAGCCAATGAAACAGTCAGTTACCTGAACAGAACAAGGGCACACTGTATGGATTAAAATCATGAAAGGTGTGAGGCAGGGTTGTATCCTTTCTCTTTATCAATTCAACTATATGCTGAGCAAATAATTAAAGAATCTAGACCATCTGAAGAAGAAGGTAACATTAGCATTAGCAGAGGACTTATCAACCACTTGCATTATTCAGATAATCCAACATTTCTCACAGAAAGTAAAGGATTTATAACACTTCATTTCTGATTTAAAACCATACAATAACCTCTTCCCCTGTTGAAATTAATATATTTTGCTCTGTGTACAACTTCTACCTGAACAAACTAAATACTTAACTATATGCAATGTTATTCATTATTCATTATTTGTTACGAATCACGAGTTTTGTTTTGGGATATTTTTTTTGTGTTGTTTTTTTTTTTCATAGTCATTAAGCCTAAGTAAATATTTTCTTTTGGTCTTTTTCTACTTTAATTTTCCATCAGCAATGATAACACCTTTTCCAAACCCTCTTCTAAATCTGACTTGGAGAATGTTTCTCTTGATGTACTGCTCCATTCACTTTTTAATTATCATCTGCCAGATCTTATTTTTGCGTGATATTAATATTATTGTTTGATAATTACTACAGTATGTTGGCTCACTTTTATTTACAATTGACACAGATAAGAATGACTGTTGACAAAGGCAACATAAAATAAAGTACTTACAAACTTAAACTGGTTTGTTTTTTTGTTTTGTTTTACTTCTTAAATCTCTTGTTTGTATCATTACTTGTTTCACGTGCACATTTGAATCTCTCTTAATGTTGTAATCAGTTATGATGGGAAAGGATGCACTGCTATTTGCCGCATTTCCTCAGCACATTCTCTAGCTGGCCGCTGATACTAGCCAGCACCATCCAATAATCTTCAGATTAAATTTTCCCATTACATTTGCTTTAAATAGCACAAGGTACCTGGGCCAGAGCGATTTAGACTGTGCTATAAAACTTCTTGGATTAGAGAAACATTCTGATTGGTGGAGAGATTAACGTAAAGTGTAGGTTAATTTTTGTGAAGGACTAGTTCAGGGGAAGCAGCTGCTCATATTTTAAACTGCTAGCATCATCACTTTCTGGCACGCAAAAGTGTGGTTTTCCTCCGAATGAAGATATCCAAAAGAGAGACTAATAAGGCATATCTAAGCAGAGTGTTTGGTAATCATGAGATAACACTCTGGAGGGATTAGAAGCATGAGGCTGCATTTCTGTCGAATTATTGGCTCATAATAACCCCTTCCTCCTTGTCACACCTGACTGCATAATTCCGACCCAATTAAAAGTGACATTTTCTGGTGATGTTAGCAATTTGGGCACATATTTTCTTTTTATTTGAGAGCCTCCATGGAAAACTGCACACTGAAAACTGGAGATGTTTTTGTTCCTTAAATGCTTTCATGCATACTTAGGGAAAAGTGTCCGGAACATAGCAATAGGGGCATGACTAGAAATAAGGGAAATCTATTTTCTTGGATACAAAATATATATTTTTTTTCTATCCCATCAATTACAGTTATAAATATCAATCTGTTTTTAACATCTTTGTAGTTATTGAGGTGGGTAGGGTTTTTTTTATGACCAAAAAAAAATTAACAAAACGTGTACCATAAATTTAAGATATGAGACATAGTATCGATTGCATTATTCAAGGTAAATTCTGTCACAAAAAATAATTTCTGATGAGTATTACGTCTCACCAATAATCACCCAATTGGTTCTGACTCATGGTAACCTCATGTGTGTAGAAAAATAGAATTGTTCACCAAAGAGTTTTAAAAGCTTTAACTTTTTGGAAACCTTGCTTTTTCAAAAGGAAGAGGACTTGAACATGTGCTGCAGAAGGTTAAACAGTGCAGCCATCAACCTGGACTGCATCTCAATGTCATAAAACAGAACTCCTCTTCACTGGACCAATAGACAGCATCATGATAAGTGGAGAAAAACTTCAAACCGTTAACAACTTTCATTCGGATCCACAATCAACATAGTTAGTACCAGCAGTCAGGAGATCAGGAGACACATTGTACTGGGTAAGTTTGCAGTCAGAAACTTCTCCAAACTATTGATGAGCAATGATGTCACTTTGAGGGCCGAAGTGTACCTAATTCAGGCCATGGTCTTTTCAGTCATTCTCTATGCATCTGAGAGTGAAACAATGAACAAGAATGACAGAAGAAAAACTGATGGTTTTGAACAGAGTGTTGAAGAGCCTGTACACTGCTGAAAGAATGAATAGATATATTTTGGAGAAGTGCAGCCAGAGAGGCCATATAATGAAGTTTCATCTCATATATTTTGAGTAGGCTGATGTTGTTGTTATTGTTGCTGTTGTTATGTGCCATCGAGTTGTTTGCAACTCATAGTGACCCTATGTACAAGAGCTCTAAACGCTATTTTATCCTGTGCCAATCTAGCCATCTCCTAGCCACTTATTCCCACCACTCCAGTCACAGAATCCATCCATCTCATCGAAGGTCTTCTTCTCCTTCGCCGCCCCTCCACTCTCCCAAACATGATGTCCCTCTCCAAGGACCAGACCCTCCTTGCAACATGCCCAAAGTATGTCAGACAAAGCTTCAGAATACTTGACTCCAAGGAGCATTCCGGCTTCACTGGCAGGATAATATCCATACACATACAAGGAAGTCCAGTGAATACCACTATAATTCAAATATATGCACCAACAACTAGAGACAAAGAGGAGGAAATAGAAGATTTCCACCAATTTTTGCAGTCAGAAGTTGATCAAACATGAAATCAAGATGCATTGATAATAATGGGCAATTGGAACGCAAAAGTTAGGAACAGGGAAGAAGGATCAGTAGCTGGAAAATACGGGCTCAGTGAGAGAAATGAGGCTGAATATAGAATGATAGAGTTCTGCACATTCAATGATTTATTCATTGCAAATACCTTTTATAAGAAGCATAAATGCAGGCTATACACATGGATCTCACCTGATGGAATGCATAGGAATCAAATAGATTACATTTGTGGAAAGACTCGGTGGAGAAGCTCGGTATCAGCAGTGAAAACCAGGCCGGGTGCTGACTTTGGCACAGACCACCAACTACTCATATGCAAGTTCAAGCTGAAGTTGAGAAAAATTAAATCAAGTCCACTGGAACCAAAGTTTGATCTTAAGTCTATCCCAATTGAATTTCAAAACCATCTCAGGAACAGGTTTGAGGTCTTGTGCACCAATGAGCATAGGCCAAACGAGCTCTGGGAAGATATCAAGAAAATCATCCATGAAGAATGCAAAAGATCATAACAAAGGTTGAAAAAGAAGAGAAAATCAAGATGGATGTCAGAAGAGACTCTGAGTATTGCATTAGAGCACCGAGAAGCCAAAGCTAAAGGAAGAAACCAAGAAATCAAAGAGCTGAACAGAAAATTTCAAAAGGCAGCTCGGGACGACAAAGCAAGATACTATAATGAAATTTGCGGGGGGTTGAGTTCGGAAATTCAAAGGGGCGGGCTTTGTTGGTGTTTCTTAAGCTGAAGGAGCTGAAAAACAAATTCAAGCCGCGGGTGGCAATACTTAAGGATACTTTGGGCAGAATGTTAAATGATCCAAGACGTATCAAGAGAAGATGGAAGGAGTACACAGAGTCACTGTATTAGAAGGAATTGGCTGACACAGAAGAATTTAATGAAATGATATATAAGCAAGAGCCTACGGTGATGAAGGAGGAAGTTCACATTGCTCTGAAGGAATTAGCAAAAAAACAAGACTCCAGAAGTTGACGGCATGTCAATTGACATATTTCAACAGACAGACACTGCCCTGGATGTGCTCACTAAGTTGTGCCAAGAAATCTGGAGGACAGCCAGCTGTCCAACTGACTGGAAAAGATCAATATTTGCTCCCATTCCAAAGAAAGGTGACCCAACAGAGTGCGGAAATTATCGATCAATATCATTAATATCACATGCAAGCAAGAGTCTGCTGAAAATTATCCAAAAACTTTTGGAACAATATGTCAACAGAGCAGGTTGATAGGAGAGATTATTCCCTGGACCAGAACATCACACTTGGAAAGTGGAGGGACAATGAGGAGAGGAAGACCTGCAAAAAGGTGCATTGACACAGTGACTGCATCAATGGTCTTGAGTGTGTCAGAGAGTGTGGAAATGGCACAAGATAGGAGAGTGTTCATATCTGTTGTTCACCGGGTTTCTATGACTCAACAGCAATAATCTTCCAGAAGTTGATGATTAGGCCTTTTCTTTTTTTTACATCTCATTTATTTTTTATTTATTTAATTTTCTTGTTTATTTACAAAATTTGAATAAACTGTTTTCAAGAACAAATTATTTCCATCTGACTTATCCCCCCACCCATCAAATTGTACAACCCCATGATTAATGTCTCCTCACCCTGCACATCCTCATCCCTCTGCTTCCAAACTCTCCCACCCCTCTTGGATCCTTATACTCACTCTACAATAATGATTTTAGGCCTTCCTTTTAAGGAGATCATAGAAAAGTTCAAACCACCAACTTTTTGGTTAGTTATTGAAACCTTAACTCGTTGTGCCTCTCAAAGACTCTTTCGATGATATCACCACACACACACATACACACATGTAGGCCCTAATGTTTTACCACCAGAACAGTGAACTCACTTCACCATTAAATGCTTCACTCCACCAGAAAAATTCTTCCTCTTGAGATGAATGTAAAGCTATAACTTGACTTACCCTCATTTCACCAAATTTGCACCAATAGTTAATAACCATTTCTTTTATTACTATATTCTCCTCTAATGTAGAGCTCTTTCATCTTTTTTAATGTGGTTGTATACCCCAAAGTTTTTTCCGCCTTATAATTTTTTTCTAGGTCAGTTCTTTCCCTGATCTAATCTTGTACAGCATTTATTTACAGAATTGAGCCTGATGACAGGCAGTCAGATGTCCCTCACAAGCTCTTTCCATCTCTTTGTTCTTTCTAGGAATCATAACATAAAAATCAGAGACTGGTTTTTCTGAGATAGTAGTCATTATTGTTGTTATTGTTGTTGTTAGGTGCCATTGAATCAAGTATGACTCGTAGCAACCCTATGAACAACAGTTATGGACACTGTCCTACTACGTGCCATTCTTAGAATCTTTGTTTAAGTCAGCCTCATTTTGAACAAACAAGGCTCCTGAAAGTTTACAGCTTTAAAAACCTCTTTGGAGGGAAATTCTATTCAGTGTCCTCTTCCTCATCTCTAACACATTTGAGCCCGTTGCTGCAGTCACTGTGTTAATTGATCTTACTGAGGTCTTCTTCTGTCTCATTAACACTCCACTTCTCCAAGTATCATGTCCTTTCCAAGAAATAGCCTTTCAAAGAAACAGGCCCAAAGTATAAGTGACAAAGCTTCCCCATCCTTGCTGTCAAGGAGGACTTTGGCAGAAATTTTTCCAAGATGTATTTGCTTATACTTTTGAAAGTCCATGGGATATTCAGTATTCTTATCCAACACCAAAACTCAAAGACGCAAATTCTTCTATCATCTTTATTCATTGTCCAGCTTTCAGACACGTAACGAGTGGTTGAATAGACCACGGCCTGAATCAGATACACTTTAGTCTTCAAACTGACATTATCGCTCCTCTGTAATTTGAAGAGGTCCCTGACAGTTAACTTGCCCAAGCACATCTCTTGATCTTTTGACTGTTGGTATCAAGAGTGTGTGATGGTTGATTCAAGTAAGATGAAATAATTGACAAATTCAATTATTTTTCCATCTATCACAGTGTTATTTATTGGTCCAGTGGTGAACACTTTTGGTTACTTGATATTAAAATGTAATCCTAATTGTGGGTCGCAGTCGTTGACTTCTGCAGCAAATGTTTAAAGTCTTCCTTACTTTCAGCAAGCAAGGTTGTACCATCTGCATAACACAGGTTAATGATGCCGCATTCCTCTTCAGAAAGTCCATCTCCACAAATTATTTGTTCAGTTTAAAAATAGAATAGGTATGGAGAAAGGGCATATCCCTGATACACACCTTTTCTGATTTTAAACCATGCGGTGTTCTTTGTCTCTTTCAGACAACTATTTCTTGGCCTAGGGTTGTGTGTGTGTGTGTGTGTGTACACAAAATTAAATATTCTAGGATTCCCATTCTTCTGAATGTTAGAACTAATAAAATATGTATGGGCACTCAAGAGGGCGAGGGCTGGGGATGGGTAGAGGAGAAACCACAGTGTTTCACAGTTTAGTGGGTGGAGGAAGGGAGGAGGGGAAGGAAATGGAAAGCATCTTGGTAAAAAGACAGGGTGAAAATACAAAGATGGGCAACGTCCAATGGTGAATAAGTTTAAAAAAACTGGATGAAATATGTTATGGC
>NW_006399892.1:178175-182186 GCF_000299155.1 Elephantulus edwardii | reverse complement strand
AAAGAATATGGATACAATTAAAAAAAACAACATAATGCATGAGAATGATTTTATGAAACACAAAATGAATGAAGAGTAGTGTGAAACACAATGTATGTAAACTTTGTAAGCAATCCAGTGAGTTTTTGAAGGTTGTAAGTTTCACAAGGGGAAATTGTCCATCATTTGTTCATGGAGCATCTAGGGGACTCAAACTGCCAGAGAGGCATGACTTTGGGTTAGCAATATGAGTCACTATGGATTAGGCCACCAGAACCTCCTTTGGCTAGTATAAAACTATAGAAATCCCAAAACATTGAAAAATATTAGGAGGCAAAGGAAGTAGGCTCCCATTGCCATTTCTTAGTGAGAGAACTTGGTAAGCCATGGAAGTAAAATGAGTCACTAATAACATGATGATGTGAATACCATGATGGGACCTATGATCTTTGCTATTATTATGTGCCCTTTGAGTTGTCTACAACTCATACCAAGCTCATGTACACCATCTCTGAACCCTGCCCTATTATTGGGCCAGTCTTACTGACTTCGACACAAGTACCTCAATTACCCCAGTTACTGTGTCTGTCCATTTAATCTAGGGTCTTCTCTTACACTTTTCCTCCATGCTTCAGAGCATGACGCCCTTCTCCAAGGACTGATCCCTCCTGGCCACTTGTCCAAAGTATATGAGATGGAGCTCCAAAATCTTTGCCTCCAAGGAGTAACTTGGTTTCACCATCTCTAAGACAGACTTGTTTATTCTCTTGGTGGTCCATTGGTTCACTACTCTTTTCCAGCACAACAACTGAAAAGTATCAATTGTTCTTCTGTCACCCTCAGTCATTATCCATCTCTCTGATGCATAGCAAGGAATTGCAAAGATCATGGCCTGGATCAGGCACAGCTTAGCCTCCAGACTTGCTTCTTTTCAGTACTCTGGAGAGGTCCTTGACAGCAGATTTCCCCAGTGCAACTCATCTTTGGATTCCCTGACTGCTGGTGGCAAGAGAGTTGATTGTGATGGCAAGTAAGCTGAAATTGTTGTTAACAACCTCAGTCTCTTTTCTATCTATTATGGTACTGTCAATTTACCCAATGAATGAGACATACACTGTAAATTAATTTTATATCTTGTATTTCTTCCAATGAGATAATGTCAGGCTGTAATTGTCAATGAACTTCTCAGACAAGTACCAATAGAGCAACAGTTTTTATGTTCCAGGGATGAAAGAATTGTCACTACACTTCACTCTATTAGTAGATAAGAAAGCTAACAGAAAGGGTGAGATATACTGGGAGCTGTACTATGTGTACGTTTGTGTGTATGTATGTTTACATATGCCTGTCATTAAGTAGATTCCTAATCACAATGACCCCATTGGACAGAGCCGAGCTCCCCCATAAGTTTTCCAAGACTGTAAACTTTATAGATGTGAATTCCTATACTTTTTTGTTTGTTTGTTTTGTTTTTATGGTGCCTACTAGATTGGAACTGCTGTCCTTCCATTTAGAAGCCCAGCATTTAACCATCATGCTATCAGAACCACTCTGCATCCCTTATCCGACCAAAAATAAAGCAGTGTGCTGTATCTCTCCAATCACAGTCTAATATACAAGAATAATCATGAATGAATATTTTTTTCCTATCTCGATATGCTCATTAGAACCATTCCAGGTTATTCAACCTATGATACTGCAATGAAGAGATGAGAAGGGGAGGGGGCAGTCATAGTACTTGAGAAGCATCAGACTAGCATTTCAGTGTCTTTTATTTATTATGGCTTCTTTGCAATTTTATTATTTGTATCTGCTCTCAGCCATTTCTCAGGACGTCATGCTACTATTTCTTGCCCCTTGGCTCAGTCTACTTTCCCAGCTTTGTAGAATTTATATTAAAGTTTCCAAACTTCAGATAAAAAATTTAGCCTGAGCTGCTTTTGAAAGTAAGATCATCTTGTTTCCTTCAGATCATACAATCATTTTGAAACGGATTAATTTTTAATCGTGATATAACTGAAAACACCTGGCTGTGGAATGGTTGAGTAATTAGGTTAAGAAGGCAGAAACATAAATTGGATCCTGTTCCAGAGATTTAATTTGTAGCCTTGGAGTCAAATGCATATTACTCAGAACATAAAGTTTGAATCCTTGTTTTAACCTCCCTTTGCTCACTCATTTTCTTAGGCTAGTCTGTGCTATATGCTAAAGAAGGTCAAGACTTATTCTCAATAAAATGCCTTTAGGGTACATGTTGCAATATAATGGGCCCAATCTCCCCAAGGTCAGAGTCTAAGGGTTTCTCTAAGCTCCACAAGAAAGAATAATAAAGCATAAAACATGCCCTTGAATGGAGTAGTGTTTTCCAAATGACCAGCACTGCTGAAATCTGTATCATAATATGAAAATGAACATTACTGACAAAATTCACTGCATAGTAAGAAAAGGAGCATAAATACTGAAAAGATAGAAACTTTTGTCAAATAGGAAGAACCAAAATGATTTGTTCTTATTTATAAACATGATTTCTATTTAATAATATACCTGTAAAAGGCATGCTTAATACATCCCCATATGAACATTGAACATAGTTTATTCCCAAATCATAACAAGTAAAAAAAAAGTTCATGTCCTTTTCATTTTTCAGTAATTTCTAATTTTTCTACTTGTATTCTCTTCACTTCTTACTCTGATTATCTTGATGATAGTCTATATATGCAGTAGGTTTCAATGGGTGCTTAGTATTGTTGAGTGAACAAATATAAGAGTAAGGATTTTAAACAACACTTCTCTCTGTCCCCTTCTCAATTTGAAGTTGTCTTTTTCTAGCATCACTTTCCAACACCAGTATGTCAATCTTTGTCTCTCTCATACACACATGTACACACAATCATATCCACCAAGATCATTTTCCACATTCCACTTTGCCATATTTTTTAAGAGTCTGTAATATTTGTGGAATATAATGCATTTATAAGTCCGGATGTCTATTGTTCTTTTATACTTTTGAAAAAAAGCAAGTCTGGTGACTCAGTTGTGAACAGATTCGCAGTCAACCCAGAGATAAGCAGTTCAAATCCACTAGTTGGTCTACAAAAGAATGATAGGAAGTTTCCTCCCATGTTATTGCCTCTGAAAACACAATGGAGAGTCAACTGTGAGTCAGTTCTCACTCAGTGCTGTAAAACCAACAAATGTACCATTTACCCTCTTATGATCTATATTTAGCTGAGTGCAATGTGATGGCCAAATACTTAAATAATAATTAAATGAACAACAATTAACTAAAACGAATGCTAACTTCTGGAGGGATAGAAATAAATTATTATAGCCATATTGTCAAGAGGATTAAAATAAGAGAAAATATGAACATGAAAAAGCTAATGCATATGAATAAATAATTTTAGATCATTTGGTCATTAATAAACAAGGGTATTATTCTCACCATTGATGTTCAATGATTTGGGCACAGATATTCAGTTGACAGTGTTAGAACTAAAAAGTCATATCACCACATAGAGGAAAAAACAAAGAGTTGCTTAGGAAATATTAGAGAAAGTGCGACACTTTATCTAGACAAATGAAGTCTAATTTCAGCAGCATAAAAAAGAGAGAGAAAATTCAGAATTAATGTAGTACAATGTTTAAATTAGAAAAATAGGGAGAAATATGACATAATTAAGCCATACATTCGTAGCAAAGTTGGAGGTAGGAGTATGGGTAGAGGTATTGGCAAAAATAATTTCCAAAGTTGGCAAGTTTGTGCTTTACTCTCAAGAAAATTGTTTGGCACTTTAAGGTATTTAGTGGTTGCCTAGCAAGACTATGCATGTTGTTGTTGTATACCAATGAGTCGGAATTGACCCATAGCTGACTCCCTGGAAGGTTTTCAGAGACAGTAAATCACACAGGAAGAGATTGCCTATTCTTTCACAGAGCAACTGGTGGCCTCAAACTGTGTGCCTTTGGGATTGTGGTGTAGCTAGCTTCTTGCTACTAGGCCACTAGAGCTCTGTTGTTGTTAAGTGCCAT
>NW_006399892.1:175094-177535 GCF_000299155.1 Elephantulus edwardii | reverse complement strand
GTCTGCTCTGCTAACCCCCTCGTGGGCCTCAGAAAACCACCACACATGCCCAGAGTCCTCAAACCTACCACGCTTCCAAAAGAACTAGAGCTCTAAGGAAAAAAAAAAAAAGACATATTGCCATGGGAAAGTCTGCTGTTAGGGACCTTTCTAAAGTACTCAAGAGCAATGGTGTCTCTCTGGAGACTAAGGTGCACCTGATAAAGACCATGGTCTTTGCAATCACTTGTTATGCATCAGAGAGTTGGACAGTGACTAGGGAGCATAGAAAGAGAATTGATGCCTTTGACCTGTGGTGCTTGAGAAGAGTTTTGGATGTACCAAGGACTGCTAAGAAAACAGATTCATCCTAGAGAGGGTTAAACCAGGATGCTTTTTGGAGGCAAGGTTTCTGAGGCTTCGTCTAACATACTTTCGTCATGTTTTAAAGAGAATCTGGTCCTTATAGAAGGACATCATGCTTGGGAGGGTGGAGGGCAAGCGCAGGAGGGGAAGGCCCTCTATCTAGGAGTTGGATTGATTCAGTGACTGGGGTAATCAGGATGGGTGTGTAGGAGACAGTGAGAGTGGCATAGGACAAAGCAGAGTTTAGGGCTGTTGTACATAGGGTCGTTATGAGTCACAAGTAACTTGATTGCACATAACAGCAAAAACATATACACACACACACACTCATATATACTAAAGTATAGATAATATCTGCACAATTTATCAAACCAAACATTTTGTTAAACATGTTGAACACAAAAATTAGAAAGTTGTCAATGATTAAATTTAAAAATGAAAGATATGTCTCATTAGACAAACTCATGCACAAGCTAGTGCAGCATCAAGACAGACTGTGGGAAGACAGTTTAAAGATTTATGTAATTAATCAGTATAAGAGAGAAAAACCACTTTAGTTCTTTCAAATGAATGTAATTTATTATATATCATTGTTTACATCCATGATTTAAGAATTATATTAAAGTTAAAAATAGCAAGAAACTTCTTCTAGAATAGGTGGGAAAATGGCAAAAGGAAGTAATAGTGGACCAGAGACCAGAAACAAAGTCAATTTGATTTGAGCTGGGATCATAGTGAGTGATGGTGTTATAGTATAGATTACGGAAAGATTATCCAATTGGATCTAAGGCTACTTAGAAAATCAGTACAGAAACATCATTTGAAAAAGAAAAGAAAGGCAGAAGTGGACACAGCCAAAGGAAAACAGAATAAAGAAGAAATATTTTAAGCTAATGTCCAGTTTCTGAGATGTATAGTCGAAGAAAGGAAAGCAACAAAGGGAAGAGTGAAAAATAAACTTCTGTTGGTCCAGTGGTAAGAAGCCGTGTAGCAATCTCAAAGGTATGTGGTGCAAATCCACCAACTTTCTGCAGGATAAGGAAAGGCACTCTACTCCCGTATGATTAACAACCTCTGAAAACCTACTGGAGTTGGCCCTGGTATGATAACATACAACAATAACAATAACAACAACTTAGAATATGTGATTAAACTTATGGATAAATTAGAATAAGCAATGTAAATAATTAAAAACACTTTTTATTATGAGAAAATAATACGCAAAAATCTACAGGGATTTTAAAAACAGTGTTCTTTGAAAAATGTAAATGTTCAACATGGTCAAGGATAAGAATGTTGATTTGCCAATGCACATCATATTATATGTAGGTTTCAATGGAACTTCAGGATAAATACATAGTAAAAAGGAAAGCCTGAAGATCTACTACGCATAGTTATCCTCTAGACTAGTCATGTGCAGACACCGCTATGGTCCAGGAGGTAACATTTCACATTATGCACTGGTTAACATGAGTCAGGAGCCCACTAAACTGCAGTTAACAACAACTAAAACAAAATATAAGAAAGAGGCTAAACTATAGTCATGTGATGAAAACATTTTCTATGCTGTTGTTATATGCTTTTGAGTCATAACTTACTCCTAGCTGATTCTCCAGTAGATTTTCAGATTCTGTATATTGAACAGAAGGAGATCATCCATCTTTCTCACATGGATGGATTTTAATTTTCAGCCTCTGGGTTGGCAACACGACTCCTTTCTACTATGCCTTCAGAACTTCTTAACAAAAGCAACAGAGGCTTCTCCTTAAAGAAGGAATAATGTTTGAACCCAGCAGCCACTTTTAGGAAGAAAATTTGGGAGTTGACTTTCATAAGGATTGCTGTTGTTGTTGTTGTTGTGTGCCCGTTAGATCTGACCCATAAGTGACCATCTAGAGGATTTTCAGAGGCAATAAATTGCATGAGAGGAGATTGCCCATCCTTCTCCTGCAAAGCAGTAGGCAGATTCGAACTGCTTGTCTTTGAGATTGCACTGTAGTGATGGAACTATTACTTAGGGGTAGCCTGAGTAGTAATATAATAAAAATTCAAATATTGAAGGTAAATGTCTTCAATGCTCCCTCATGCTGTATGAG
>NW_006399892.1:172749-173689 GCF_000299155.1 Elephantulus edwardii | reverse complement strand
GAATGGACTGTCTTCCATAGGACTTGTATCATTGTACATTCCCACCAGCAGTAAATAATAGTTTCAATCTCTCCACTACCTCACCAACATTTGTTGTCTGCTACCCTATTGATTTTAATTATTATCACCGGGGTGAGATGACATCTTTTAAAAGTTTTTATTTGTATATCTCTGACAACTAGAGATTTTGAGCATTTCTTTATGTGTTTCTTTGCCATCTGTATGCCTTCTTTGGTGAAGTGTCTATTTATATCTTGGGCCTATTTTGTGATTAAATTCTTTACCTTTTTCTTGTTGAGGTGCTACAGTATTTTATAAATTTTAGATATAAGAACCTTATCGGATGTTTGGTTGCTAAATATTTTTTCCTAGTCTGTGGAATTCTTTCTTACACTGTTAGAGAAGTCTTTTGATGGGCAAAGGGAATTTTTAGAAGGTAATAATCATCTGTTTTATTCTCTTGGTTTTAGATTTTTCAAGATGCTTGGAAGACTGTTTATGCTGTAAATTAGGGATTCCAGAGTTGTCACTAGATTTTCATTGATGAATATTGATTTTTTTTATTTAGCTTCTAGGAGTCTAATCCACTTTTTTTGTTTTTTGTTTCATTTTGTTGTTGAATTGTTTTTGTGTACAGTATGAGTTATGAGTTTTGCTTAAATTTTCTGCAGATGGTTTTCTGAATTTGCCCAGACTGTTTGTTTAAAAGATTGTAATTTCTCTACTTAAATGAGTTTGTCTCCTTGTCAAAGATCAGTTTACCATAGGTAGATGATCCATTGATCTTTGTGTCTGTCATTATACCAGTGTCACACTGTGTGGACCATCACAGCTGTGTAGTAGGATTTGAGTGAGATGCCTCCTACCTTATTTCTTTTCAGTAGTGTTTTGCTTCACACTAGTAGTGTTTGCAACAGGATTGGTGGAAGATCTATTAACA
>NW_006399892.1:170508-172649 GCF_000299155.1 Elephantulus edwardii | reverse complement strand
TTTTATAGCTCTGGTGTATCCACTTGACATACAGAGGTAACTTATGGTTGCTGTGAAGCTGAACATTGTGATACTGATGTGTCAAATGTGATAACGGTTACCCCCAGTGTTTGCCGGAGCTCCCCAATTAAAACAAGGTTGGAAGCAAGAGTGGTATCCACTTCCATAAATAGCCTGCCTCCAGAAACCCTATGAACCTGGAGAAAGGATGAAATTCATGTAAGTGTTGAGGGCTTTTGTTCATAGGGTCGTTATGAGTAGTCTAAGACTGGACAGCACTTAACAACAACAGCTACCAAACATGGTCATTTTAGACGATTGGCAGCTTCAAAACTTTCTCCATCCATCATGATGTTGCTTGTTGGTCCAGTGGTGAGGATTTTTTTGATGATGAGATGTAATCCATATTGAAAGTTGTAGTCATCTATATTCTGCAGTAAGTTTTCAAGTTTTCATTTTCTGGAAGCAAAGTTGTGTCATCTGAATAACACAGATTGATAATCTTCTTTCAATCTTGATGACATGTTCCTCATCATATGATCCAGTTCTCAAATGTTTTTCTCAGCACACATACTGAGTAGGTATGGAGAAAGGATACAACATTAAAACATATCTTTCCTGATTTTAAACCATGCGGTATTCCCTTTGCTGTTCAGACAACTACTTCCTGGTCTATGTACAGAATTCTCATGAACATAAGTGTTCTTTGATTTCCATTCTTGTCAATATTACTAATAAATTGTTATAATCCACACAGTCAAGTATCTTAATTAAAAAAACATAGTTCACTTATTATACTATAGAAAATTTTTGGCATGTAGCACATGATAAAGAATCAATAATTCTGATTGAAGATGTCAAATTTGCTTTGAAGGCAAAAAGTTAAAGAAGTCATCAGTCTCTGGAGAAGGACATCATGTTTGGAAGAGTAGGAGAACACCACAGGTGAGAAAGACCTTGAATGAAAGAATTGACACTGTGATTCTGGCAATGAATCAGGTGTGTCAGAAGCAGTGAGGTTTTCTCAGAATAGGGCAGAGTTCTGAGCCATTGCTCATAGGGTTGCTAGAAGTCATAGTTGACTTGAGAACACATAACAACAATAGGAATTCATAGGCTATCAATTAAGCTATTGTAGGAGACAGGTACAACCTGGGTCATCCTCAACAGTTTGTCAATAAATGTGGAAGGCAACTACCCGGTCAACTGAGTCGAAGAGATCTACATTTGCTCTAATTCTCAAGAAGGGTAATTCAAAAGACTGTGGAAATTACCGAACAACATGATTAACATAGCATGACAGTGAAATATTATTATAAATATAATTTTAAAATATTTTGGAACAATACAGTGACAGGAAAATTCAAGTTGGATATCATTGCTTGTGCCAGATGAAACTTGGCTGAAAGCAGAGAACACTAGAAAGATATTGATGTGTATTTTGTTGATTATTATTATTGTAAGCTCATGGTATATTCAATAATTTTTTCAACATTGGTGCTCTAGTGGCCCAGAGCACCCTTGAGGGTCTTTTTCTTCACCAATGACCCTACTTTTACAAACAAATATCCATCCTACTCCAAGTACTTATTCCTCCTCACAGCATGCCCAAAATACACAAGACTAAGTCTCACCACCCTTGCCTCTAAGGAAAACTCATCTATGACAGATTTACATGTTATTATAGCTTTTCTTTTTTTTTGTTATGTTTTCTTATTGAGACATTTTATTTGCAAAAGATCATTACAACGGCTGAAGAAGAAGAAAAGACCAAGATGGATGTCAGATGAGACTGTGAGTTTTACATTAGAGTGCCGAGAAACCAAAGCTATAGGAAGATATCAAGAAGATAAACAGAAAATTTCAAAAGGCAGCTCACGACTGCAAAGCAAGATACTATAATGAAATGTGCGGAGAGCTGGAGTCAGAAAACCAAAAGGGCTGAACTCACTCAGCGTTTCTTAAGCTGAAAAGTTGAAAAACAAATTCAAGCCATGGGTGGCAATACTTAAAGATAGTTTGGGTAGAATGTTAAATGATCCAGGAAGTGTATCAAAAGAAGACGGAAGGAGTACACAGAGTAACTGTAACAGAAGGAATAGGCTGACACAGAGGAATTTTATGAAATAACATATGAGCAA
>NW_006399892.1:160444-169493 GCF_000299155.1 Elephantulus edwardii | reverse complement strand
CACTCTTGGTAACAGCAGCCAGGAAATCAGGAGACAAATTGCATTGGGAAAGTCAGCTGTGAGGGACCTCTCAAGAGTACTGAAGAGCAACAATGTCAGGCTGGAGAGTAAGGTGCACCTGATCCAGGCTATCGTCTTTGCAATTATATGCTATGCATCGGAGAGTTGGGCAATGAATAGGGATGATGGAAAGAGATTTGATGCCTTTGACCTGTGGTGCTGGAGAACAGTGTTGAATATACCATGGACTGCTAGGAGAACAAACAAGTTTGTCCTGGAGAGGGTGAAGCCAGAATGCTCCTTGTAGCCAAGGATTCTGCAGCTTCATCTGACATACTTTGGGAATGTTGTAAGGAGGGACTGGTCCTTAGAGAGGAACATCATGTTTGGGAGAGTGGAGGGACAGCACAGGAGAGGAAGACCCTTGATGAGATGGATCGATTCTGTGAGTGGAGTGGTGGGAATGAGTGCGTTTGAGACGGCAAGTTTCACACAGGATAGAATGGCGTTTAGGGCTCTTGTACATAGGGTCACTATGAGTCGCAAGCAACTGGATGGCACATAACAACAACAACAACATAGTACATCCCCAGAAAAAGAATCCCAGGACATTTACGCCTGTGTGCTTTCTTCTTGTTTCCTCATGGTCCATTATGCCAGCTGAGATTATCAGTACAATGACACCCAACTGATGGGATGGGAAGAGATTATTCTTTTACTTTTTTAGAACTTTCAGTTGCTCATCAAGTCTGGGGCTGATAAATCTACACTTGTTTCACCTGCCTGTTAATGTTAACAGTTTTTTCCCGCTCTGTGATCATCAATGATTTCATATTTGTCATTGTAGCTATGTTTATCATTATTGCTAGGAATCAAATTATGACTTTGGAGCACAGCTTGATAAGAACTTGTACTTGCCTCTCTTCTTAGCATTGTTGATGCTCTTAAGAGAGCCAGCTAGTACATTCATGTGCATCAATGTGGTTGCTCCTAGAGTATACCAAGAGCATTATTTTGTTTTTTCATAGTATCTTCTGAACCTATCACAGATGTCAGAACTGATAGGTATAAAAATTGCTTCCTTGTTCATTGTTTTACTTTCATATGCATCTGAAATCACTGAGAAATACCACAACTTGGTTCAAGCACATATTCATTATTAAAATCAATACCATAATCTGTAGTACTTTATAGATGTCCTTGACAACAAATTTATCCAAAACAATGCACCCTTTGATTTCTTGACTGCTTTTTCCATGAGTGAGTGCTGATTATAGTTTCAAGTAAAATGAAACCATTGATAAATTCAATCATTTATCTACTTATTATGATATTTTTTATTCATCCAGTTTTGAGGATTTTTGTTTTTGTATTTTGAGATTTAGTTCATACTGAAGGCTATAGTCATTTAGCTCTGTCAAAATTATATTGCTTTTGAGCCACCTCAATCTAAAATGTATTTTGGTTGATAATGATATCCTCAAATGGAATACAATGTAACTATAATATGAAGAATAGAAGAAAAGAACTATATTAAAATGTATAAAAAATATATAAGAACACTTCACTGAAAGTTTTCAGGTGAAGATGCTGACCTTAGAACCTTGTAAAGGAGTGGGATATTTAAGAGACTAGCTAAAAGTAACTGCAGAAAAGTACTGCATTCTAGGAAATATTCAAAATCAAAACAACTATGAGATATCATCTCATCCCAGTAATAATAGCAAAATTTAACAGAACAGTAAATAATAAATGTTGGAAAGACTGTGGAGAAACTTGAACCCTTATTCACTGTTGGTGGGAGTATAAAATGGTGTAGCCACTATGGAATGCTGTATGGCACTTTCACAAAAAGTTACAAACAGAAATACCATTTGACCCAGCAATTCCACTACTGGGAATATACCTCAAAGACACCATAACTGACATCCAAGCAGATATATGCACACCCATGTTTATAGCGGCTTTGTTCACAATAGGAAGGGAGTTGGAAACAACCTAAGTATCCAACAGCAAGCAAATGGAGAGAGAAGCTATTTTATATTCACACAATGGAAAACTATGAAAAATTGAAAAACAAGGAACTCATGAAATATTATGCAAAATGGATGACCTTGAAGGATATTATGCTGAGTGAAATATCTCAGTCACAAAAGGGCAAATGCTGTTTAGTGCCACTGTTGTAAAATGGAACTGACATACGGGTTGGGGATGGATGGATAAAGATGGGATAAATTATGTATATGGCGTTGAAATAGGTGAGAGAACTGTTTAAAAGTTATATGTGATTAGGTATTATTGTCATGGCATGAGTCCAGAATGAAGGCTGTATAGTGAAGTGGACTTGGGAGGAAGGATTGTATAACAATGAAAGAAATTTTCTTTTACTTTTCAAAGTTAAGAATCAACTGGAGGGATAGGTGGGGGGAGGGAAGTGCAACAATGAATGAATGGAAATCCAAAATCTCTGCAAATTTTCATTAAAATTAATAATAATAAAAATAAAATAAAAAATATACCACAGGAGTTGTTAGTTTGGGATGCTATGTGTCAGTTATGACTCATATCAACCCTATGAACAATAGATAGGAACCACTTCTATCCTACTATTATTATGATCTCTGTCATGCTCAAGTCTACTGTTGCAGTCAATAGGTCAATCTATCTCTTAGATGCTCTACCTATCTTACTCTGACTCTCTAACTTTCTCAGCACAATGCTTTTTAAAGATAAGTATAGGGCTACAACAACTGAAAAAATTGAAAGGGAAAAAAATAAAACCATTACACCAGATGGTGGAACAATCCACCACCTTGAATGACACATCTGGCAGGAATCAAAAGGAGTTGCTCTAGAAGTGAAGAACACACACACACAGACACACAGTGGATTTAGGGGGAGCCAGACAACATCTTACCACAAGTCTCTATGTCTCCATGTGGGCTAGGCCATGACTAGTCTCAAGAGATTCTCTGTGAGTCCTTAAGCCTACAGGAAGTTCTCTTTCTGTTCTCCTCTTGGCACCATGGGAAAAGGTTTAGAATAGTCCCAGGGCAGGGTATCCCCAGGAATGTCTTCCTCTAAACTTCCATGAACATTTTCCTGCCTTCTAACTATTTATGCTATTATTGTCTATTGGCTTAGAATCACTGTACTCCTGCTTATTAATCTAGTCCAGGAATTCCCTATCCCTAAAGGTATAAGCTTGTTCTCATAAGTAATTTTCTTTCTTTTTTTGGCAATTACTGATATGCATGTTTATTTATTTAATTACAGACTACCACAAGAGTAACAGAAAGATCCGGGGAAGTATGAACTTCAAACATATCTCTCAGTGTCTTTTTCCAAGAATTGGACCTTGCTGAAAACATATTCAAAATATGTAAATGAAGTGTCGCCGTCCTTGCCTCCATGGAGCGTCCTGATTTTACTTCCTTCAAGACCAATTTGTTTGTTCTTTTTCGTAGTCAGGTTTATGTGCAATACTCTTAATCAAGATTACAATTTAAAGGCATCTATTCTTCAATGTTTTTCATTGTTCAACTTTCAAATGCCCAGGGAGCATTTGAAAATATCACAATTTGAATTCTGTGTACTTTGGTCTTTAAACAGGCATTCTTGCTTTTTTGGAATTTTTGAGAGATACTTCAGGTAATATTTAATAATTCTGAGATCCTTAGAGTACTATTGAACAAGAGAATAAATAGATAGTGGATAGGAGGAACTAGATTTCTATGATTGGAGAAGGTGTTTGGTTATAAGAAAGGAGGTTTATATAATGGATCTGAGATGGATATATTATTATAAACTTAATATAAATACTCATTACTATTAAACTGGGACTACTCATTGTTGACCCTTTATTGAGTTTCTGAGGCTGTAAAATCACATGGGAAGAAATTGCTATTATTTTCTTGGAGCTGCTGGTGCATTTGAACTACCACAGATGTGTGGTCTTTAAGTTAGGAGAAAAAAAAATCCTGTGAACTATGTCACATTTGATCTCCCTAGTGAACATACATATAGTTACTTTTAGAAATTGTATCTAGACAAGTTATTGCTATGTGTCACCTGTAATTCATAGTGACCCTATATATAATAGCTCTGAACCCTACTCTACCCTGAGCTAGCTCTCATTGACTCTGACACACTGTTACTGTGTACATCCATTTGATCTAGGGTTTTCCTCTCCTGAGCTGTCTGTCCACCCTTCCAAGTATGATGTATTTCTCCAGAACCTGATCCCTTCTGGCCACGTGCCCAAAGTATGTGAGACAGAGCTTTAAAAATCCTTGCTTCCAAGGAGAAACTTGGTTTCACTCTCTCCAAGACAAAACTGTTGGCTCTCTTGGCAGCCCATGGTATGTTTACTACTCTTTTCCAACACCACAACTCAAAGACATGAATTCTTCTGTCTTCTTTAGTCCAGGTCTCTGATGTGTATTAAGTAATTGTGAAGTACTTGTGAAGACCATGGTCAGGGTCAGGTGCACATTAGTCTCTAGACGGACATCATTGTTTTTTAACACTTAGAAGTGGTCCCTGACAGCCAACATCCCCAATGCAATTTGTCTTTTGATTTCCTGACTGCTGGTGCCAAGAGTGTTGATTGTGGAGTCTAACAAGTTGAAATTGTTAACAACTTCAATCTCTTCTCCATCTATTTTGGTGTTGCCAGTTGGCCCAATGGTGAGAATCTTTGCCTTCCTGATACACAGATACGTATATACTTATACATTTGCTTATTACTAGACCGACCACCAGAGTTCCCTTCATCAGTTGTTGTGTGCCTTTGAGTCAACATCAACCCATATCTTACCCTCTAGTGGGTTTTCAGAGGCAGTAAATCACATAGTAGGAGGTTGTCCATCTTCTCTCACAAAGCAGCTAGTGGAATAGAACTGAGTGCCTTTTAGGATTGCTGCACAACTCCTTAACACTAGGCTACTGGAGCTTCCTTAATAAGTTAAGACACCTTAATAAAAAAATGATGATTCAGTATCAATAAACATATCTGGCAACAGGACCTTGTTTTTTAATACTGTTCCCTTATATAAGGAACCAGGTCTCTTAAGAAATCACTGAATCTAGGGATGAAATAAAGAACACTGTTACTTAAAGTTAAGATTTGAAGATTTGATATTGCATAGTTTGCATACCAGATAGGAAGGCTCCAGTGAGTTTACTCTTGGCTGACAGAAGATTAAATAATTATCAGCCCTCTGAAATTATTTGAAACCTACACCAAGATAATAAGTACCACCACTATTTGAGGTAAATTATCAAAACATGCCATGTCTTTTCTGAAATAGATTTATTTCTGCTTAAAATTTCAAAGTGTTTAAACCCTGTGGTTTGAACACCTTTAAAAAGAACTTCTATTTATTCTTTATTTCAGTAAGAACAACATTAAATATTTCTTGCTCTTTATTGTTCTGCATCATACTGCTTCAATTATTTTTTAAAGCTATAATAAGGCCCTCTGTGTGCTGAATGTGCCATCTAGGAGGCCACAAACATTAAATAGTCAATCTCTATGCTTTAAAATAATGAACTTATGTCACCTACAGAAGCTGAACCCTGGAAGAAGGAAACAAATTTTCTTTATAGCATGTCAGATAGGTAAGTTCTTTTATGCTAACTGCTGATAATTGTAATAACTCAAGATCAGGATTTAATTCTTACAGATTACTTTCAGACATTGGTTTTATATTGATACTTAGCTCTCATCTTGAATAATAGCTACATATTTTCAAAACAAGTACTTCATAAGCATATATACTTAGTTTTACATATAAAACTAGAGATAAAGCTAACAGTATTTTTTCTGTGGATTATTAGTTAAGAAAAACTTCTAAAATAAGAAATCTATAGGTATAGATTTCCAACACTATAGGGAGTGAAGAAAATCTGCTGCATCCAGCAGAAGTCAAAGAGAACAGAAGAAAATAAAATATCATGGTAAATTGCAAAAAGAAGTGTTTTCTTGTTAAGGTCCATTTAGCCAAGTATGACTCATACTGATCCTGTGAACAACAGACCTGATCCCTTCACTATGCTGCACCGTCCTCATCACCCTTGAGCCCATTGCCACAGATATTTTATCAACCCATTTTACTAAAGGCCCTGTTTTCTTTTGCTGACCCTCTACATTTCAAACATGATGTCCCTCTCCCCAAAATAGCCTCTCCTAACAACATTCCCAAAGCATGTGAGATCCACCTTCGTGATATTTACCTTCAAGGAACATGCTGGTTGCACTTTACTGAAGACATATCTGTTAGTTCTAGTGCTCGCACTGTATAGCAGGTGGTTGGGAAGACTATGGTTTGAATCAAGTATATCATAGTCTCTTTTTCATTAATTTTTTTACTTTATACTGGTTTACTTACAAAGCCTGTATACACTGCTTTTTCACACCAGATATTTTCCCAGTTCCTTTACCCACCCCAATTAAATTATGTGATCCTATGATTTCAGTGCTCCATCTCTCTGCCCCCTGGTGTGTTCTCACCCCTCTGTTCCAACCTTTCCTGCTTGGATCCTCTTACCCATTTTACTTGTTATGTCTTTCTACAATATTGGTCTTATACAACATTTGTCCTTAAGGAACTGAATTAGTTCACCTAGCATAATGTTCTCTAGTCCCTCCAAGATAGGTTGTAATTTTTAAAATCATTGCTCCTACATGTGACATAGTGTTTCATTATGTGAATGTACTGGAATTTCTCAATCCACTTAATTGTAGTTGAGCATTTGGGTTGTCTCCCTGTTCTTGCTGTGGTGAAAAATGCTATTATGAACATTGGTGTACAAATCTCCAATGTACCTTAGTCTTTACACTGATAATACTGCTTTTCAGAAATTTGGGGAGGTCTCTTGCAGCAGAAATTCTTAATGCAATCTCTCTCCTGGGCTCTTGATTACTGGTACCAAGAAAGTTGGTTATGGATCCAAGAAGATGAAACTCTTTATAATGTCAATCTTTTCTCATTCTATCACACAATATTGCCTATTGACCCAGTGGTGAAAATTTCTGCTTTCGTGATGTTGATATGTAATCCATATTGAAGGCTGCAGTCCTTAAGGCTCTTCAACAAGTGTTTCAAGTTCTTCTCATTTTCAACAGATGAGGTTATTTTATCTGTATAGCAAAGGTTATTGATGAGTCTTCTCTAAACTGCATTAGGAAAAACTGCTGTCAGTGACCTCTTCAGAACATTGAAGAGCAACAATGTGAGTCTAGAGAATAAGGTGTGCCTGATCCAAGGCACAACCTTCAGAATCACTTCCTATGCATAAGAGAGCTGGACAATGACTAGAAATGACAGAAGAAAAATTTATGACTTTGAGTTGTGGTTCTGAAGAAGAGTATTAAACATACCATAGACTACCAAGAAAACAAATGAGTCTGTCCTGGAGAGGGTGAAACCAATTTCCCTACCCTTCAAAGGAAAATTGGATGAGAAACATTTAGGAAGTTCAGTGATATATAAATAAACTAGATCAACCCTACTCCGCCCCACCAAAAAAATAAAACAAAGAACCCTAAAATTCTCAAAAATATAAGGAAAGAATATCAAAGCAGCGTGATAAGAACAAAAAGTCACCCAGAAAGAAGAACCAATTAGAATAAATCTGTCTGACTTCTCAACAGAAATCATGTAATCAAGAAGACAATGGGACGGCATATAAGCAGACTAAAAGAAAAGATCTGCCACCCAAGATTCCTGTATCCAGCAAAACTATCCATCAGATATGAAAGAAAAATTATATCATTTGCAGAAGAGCAGGAAATTAAGGAATTGGTGTAAACAAGACCAACGCTATGAGAATTATTAAAAGAATTTCTTCACAAAGAGATAGCTAAAGGAAAATAAATAGACCAAAATAAGCAGTATCAAAAGAAAAAGGAACACAGCAAAATGACGAAACTTGACCAGTCAATAATCACATGTAATGTGAATGGCTTAATCCCATAAAGAGAAAATATTTGAAGAATGGTTGAAAAAACCCAAAACCCATTAATACATTGTGTACAAGAGATATATCTAAGAGAGGAGGAGTAAAACAGACTAAAAATTAAAGGACAGAATAAAAATACATTAAATAAATATCATCAACAAACATGCAGAGGTGACAATACTAATCTTTGATTAAAAAATAATCATAAAAACTATCATAAAAATAAGAAAGAACATAATATAATGATTAAAGGACACAATGTAATGATCCATACAATAGATCAAGAAGACATAACCTTGGTTAGCATCTATGCACTAAATGATGTTGTTGTTGTTGTTAGGTGTCATTAATTTGAGTATGACTCATAGAGACCCTATGAACAAAATATCTGAAATTTATTCTATCCTGTGCCATCATCACACTCCCTGACACACAGAAGCCCACTGCAGCAGTCATCAAATCAGTTCACCTGGTTGAGAGTCTTCCTCTCCTTCACTGATGCCCCACCCTTCCCAGCATCATGTCCTTCTTCAAGGAATATTCTCTCCTAGCAACATGCCCAAAGTATGTGAGGCAAAGCCTCATTATTCTTGCCTCCAAAGAGCACTCCTATTGCACCCTCTTCAAGCTATAACTGTTTGTTCTCTTGGCTGTTCAATGGCCTTCTCCAACACTATAGTTCAAAAGGGTCAATATTTTTTCTGTCATCCTTATTTATTATCCAGTTCTCAGATGCATAGCAGGTAATTTAAAAGACCATGACCTGAATCGGACACACCTTAGTCTTCAAGTGGACATCATTATTCCTTAATAATTTGGAGAGGTTCCTAACTGCAGATTTTCCCAGTGGAATACATCTCCATATTTCCTCACTACTGGTACCAACGGTGTCAATTGTGGATCCAATTCAGATGAAACTGTTTACAGTTTCAATCTCCTCTCCATCCATCATGACACACTAAATGACGATGTTGTTGTTATGTCCGATCGAGTAGCTTGTAACTCATAGCCACCCTATGTACAACAGCCATAAACTCTGCTCTATCCTGTGCCAGTTGCACCATCTCTGATACACCCATCCCAA
>NW_006399892.1:157849-159619 GCF_000299155.1 Elephantulus edwardii | reverse complement strand
CAAGTATAGGTTTCTCATTAGCACAATCAAGTGTTCTGGCATTCCCATTCTTCTCAGAGTCAGCCACAGTTTGTTATGATCCACACAGTCAAACGCTTTTGCACACTCAATGAAACACAGATTGACATTCTTCTGGTGTTCCCTTCTTTCAGCCAAGATCCATCTACCAAAATACAGAAAATGGTAATTCATAGATCTGAAGAAGAATAGACAGCACCACAATGGCAGCAAGAAAATTTAACACACCATTCTCACCAAAATACAAGTCAACCCCCCAAGAAAGTCAACAAAGATGCAGAAGAACTAAACTATACAATTAGACATTCCAACCTCATAGACTTTGTCAGGGTACTTCACCTGATTAAAACTCAATTTACTTTCTTCTCAAGTGTAAATGACATAATATTCAGAATTGATTATATATTAAGACAGAAAACAATCCTCAACAAACTAAAAAATATTGAAGTAATATAAAGTATCTTCTCATACCACAATGCCATAAAACTCGAAATGAACAAGAGGATACATATGAAATCTCCCATGCATATGAAAGCTATTGAACCCTTTAGCACTATAAAGCTTTAGTACTATTGAATTATAAAAGAAAAAAGGAGTGAAATAAAAATTTTTCTCTAAACAAGTGAAAATAAAAAACATATCAAAGCCTCTGGGATATAACTAGATAGTCCTTGGGGAACCCTTTATAGCAATAGGCAAACATGTAAAAGAGAGGAAAAGAAAAATATTAACAATTTAACACCGCAATCAAACAGAACAAAGAACAACAATTAACTACACAGTCAGTAGATTAAAGAAAATTATAAGGACAAGTGCTGATGGTATAGAAAACAGAAAATCAACAAGACCAGGAGATGGTTCTTTGAAAAATCAGTTACATAAAAAGACAAATTTAACAGAAGAAAAGAAAGAGAAGATACAAATAACTCAAATAAGAAAGGAAAGAGGTAACACCACAACAAGACCATTGAAATGAAATTGATAATGGAATATTACAGCATTCTATATCCTGGTAATTTTTAAAACCTAGAAGAAATTGACGAATTTCTAAAAACCTACAGCTACCCAGTTTGAAACAGATAGATGAAGGACAATTGAACAGAAAGAATATTATCAAAAGAAGAAATTGAGCACCTTATAAAGAGACAATACTTGAAAAAATGTCCTGGTCCAGAAGGTTTCATGGCTAAATCCTACCAAACATTCAGGAAATGAACTGTCACCACTTGAATTATTTTTTAAAAAAATTAGAAAAAGAAGGAACACTCACAGAGTTATTTGATGAAGCAATGATAACCTTAATGGAAAACCAGGCAAACACATGACAATATCCCAATATTTCTCATGAATATAAACTGAAAATACTTAACAAAATCCTGGCCTAAAGAGTCCCAAATTATGTTTTAAAAAATTCTTATGACCAAGTGGGATTTGTAACAGCTATGCAAGGATGCTTCAACATTCATATATGCTGGTTTAATTTATTCAGCTTCTATTTGAGCTTACACACGCAATATGTTTCCCAATGGGTCAGACTTTTCAACTACTGATAATTTTTTTTGTTTCCCACTTTCCCATTCCAAACATCAGTAAGTATCCATCTTGATTGTATTTTTAACAATCTTAGACTGCAAAGTAAATGTAAGAAATATCTAATTTCTTTGTATTTGGTTTTTGTGATTGGGGCATTAATTTGAATAATAGTCATAGTAACATATTTTCTATAGATAGGTAGATAGAGATAGATATAGA
>NW_006399892.1:153018-156459 GCF_000299155.1 Elephantulus edwardii | reverse complement strand
GCATAGGCATAGGCATAGGTATAGGTATAGGTATAGGTATAGATAGATATATAGATATTATCCTATCACTGACAGCATTATACTTCGAGATATTCTTGGCATGTTACTTTTTTCATGATGAATGAAACACCATTCATCTGTAATTTGCCATTTTTCTGCATAGTAGACTGTATGATATTTTGGATGCAAAATGGACAGTATTAGTTAATTCCAGCTTACTAATGTCTAGAGTATCAATCTTTAGGCATTCCATTTCCTTTTGACAGCTTCCATTCCCCTAGATCCATGTTTTTGACATGTCATATTTCTATTCTAACAGACGGTATAGCTGTTTGTTCTCATTTTGATTTGTGCCACATCCATTAATGAAAGTTCTGAATCTGTGTTCCACCTCATTCATTGATAAAGATTCTACTTTGAGGAAGGAGCTTATCCTAGATATATTAGAAGTACTTCCAATCTGAGGAACTCATGTTGTAGCACTATGATACTTGCCACCAAGCAAAAAGAGCTCATATTATAGACGGTGTTTCATTGTTACTTACAAAGTTTTCACCGTCCATTTTTTCCCCAAATTAGATTGTCCATTTTTTTTCATGGTTTGTCTTAGTCTGGACGGTCCACTGAAAATAGTCAACCATCAATGACCCTGCTTGATTTTTTTAATAATGTAGCATAGCTTCCAACAGTATGGCAATATGCAAACTATCACATTATGAAAAATTAACAGGTAAGTGGTCACTACCTTTCTTCGTTGTTGTTGAGTACCATTGAGTTGAAACCAATCCATAGCTGATGCTTCAGCAGGTTTTCAGAGGCAGTTAATTTCACGGGAGGAGATTGCTAATCCTATGAACAAAAGACCTGTGCCCTGTTCTATCCTGTGCCATCCTCACAGTTCCTGACACACAAGAGTCCATTGCAGCAGTCACTGCAGCAATCCACCTACCAGCTCAAGGATCTTCCTCTTCCTCACCAACCCTCTACCTTTCCTAGCATCATGTCCTTTGCCAAGGGTTAGCCCCTCCTAGCAACATGCCCATGTACAATTACCAATCAAAAGATTGTAGGAAACATCTGTAGTCTCATGGTGACGTAAACAAGAATTCCTATAATAGAAAAAGGGAAATAAGTAGATTGTTCATTGATAGTAACTGTACTAATAAATTGGGCACTCGATAGATTAGCATGTATCATTAAAAATAGTTTAACTAAAACTATTTGTAGTGATATATAACCTATTACAGTCACAGTGTTGACTGAAAAAGATCAGTTGTAATTGGGCCTATGTAATAGGTGTGATTTTTTTAAATGTACTTTAAATACAGGGAAAACTAAGCAATATGTCATTTATGTATACATATATAACCAGTATCTTCTATAAATAATGATGGTCCACAGGATTATAGATATTTTTATAATTAAAATACCTTTGGTCTCATGGAAAACACCTTATTTTCAATTTATTGAGGGGAAAATACCCTAAGCCGAATTTACAAATATTTTGGCAGAGGATTCTGATATTATCAACCTCATCACACAAACCAGGCATGACTTTGAAATCCTTTATTAGTAGTTGGTGCAAAAGTTAGTCATAAATTTATTTGTCCATCTTGTCTGAGCTGAGAGATGACCAGCGTCCACATTGATTCATAAGTCGACGTTTATGGTGGGTTGACTGATCATTAGTTTAGATGAAGCATGTCTGTAAGAGTAAAGAAAGGAAACCTGAAAATGATGGGTTTGTTAGAATCAACACAGACTATGTATATAATGTGTTCAGTGCTGTTGCTGTTAGGTGCCATCAACTCAACTTTGACTTATAACAACCCTTCGAAAACAAACCAAAAACTTGTCCTACCCTGCAACATTCTTATGATCTCTGCCATGCTCAAACCCATTGTTGCAGACACTGTCAGTTCATCTTATTCAGAGTCTTCCTCTTTCTCACTGTTTCATGTAAATGTTAACCAAATCATATCCAGTGCTGAAGAAGTTGACAACAATGAGAACTGAAAAATGATATCAGTTGTGGATTTCAGGCAGTCTCTTTCTTCAGCCACTCTTTGTAAGGAGTTAGTGGAGATTTCTTTCACAATGAAATTTAGGAAACACCATCCTGAATGGATGGTGTTCTGTCTCACAGCATTTAAGATATGCTTTGTGTCTAAGAGACCATTAAATGGAGCAAGATGCCTATTGTCCTAATGTGCCAGTCTAAAAATCAAAGT
Source organism: Elephantulus edwardii (assembly GCF_000299155.1). NCBI lineage: Eukaryota > Metazoa > Chordata > Mammalia > Macroscelidea > Macroscelididae > Elephantulus > Elephantulus edwardii. Next base: position 154,228 of record NW_006399892.1, on the reverse strand, counting down.
AGAGTGGCTGTGGCTCTTCCACCGATTATATTCTATAATCTCTTGGCAGAACATTTGCTTCCCAGTCTGGTCTGGTACAATTGAACACTGATATTTTAGTTCACAAAGAGCTTATTTTTTCCACCAGGAAGAAAAGCAATAGTTTCACTGAATTGGAAAATGAAAGTGCTACCTGGACATACTGGGTGCACAATACTTCTGAGGCAACAGGCAAGGAAAAAAACTACTCCCTACACCAGAAAAATAGATGCAGAGGGCGTTGGTTTACAGTGGGAGTGGGGAGAATTTCATCTGCTTATTCTATGGAGAATATTTTATTACTTCCCTGCTCAATACAAAACTTAATGGAACATGATAACAACCAACAAAAATACCATGTATTAGGGCCTCACACTTTACGGGACAAAAAAGGTGGCACTTAAATCAGCAAATAATTGATCCTAATCAGGTGACATTTTGAATGAGAGCAAATAAAATCTGAAATAAGTAATGTTGTTGCTTGTTATTCTTGTTGTTGTTAAGTGCCACGGAGTCGCAGGCAACTCATAGAGACCCTATGAAGGAGAGTCCTTGACGCTTGGGTGCCTTTCATCCTCTCTCCAGGTTCATAGGGTTTACGGAATCAAGCCATTATGGAAGTGGATGCCACTCCTCCTTGAAATAAGTAATAGATAAAGAAAATCATACATATCACAATAGTCTTGTTCAGAAAACTTGCTCATGTATTTTTACCTAGAAAATTGTATGTCTTTATTATTTTATCCTCTGTCTGCCTTCCTTTCTGATTTTATAAATGTTGGTTATATATCTTTATAATTGAAGTTATATTTAAACTTCATAAAGAAAACTTTAGGTAGCATAATATTCAATCAGAATATTAATTAATTTAAACAGAAATGAAAATTACAAGCAAATAGTACTATGATGTTGGGGCACATCTAACTATTACAGCTATATTAATAATTTTATCTTCTCTGATAAATACATAGCAATGCTTTGTAGCTATATGCAAGTTTGAATGTGTGTAGAAGGATGTGGGCAGAAGAGTGCCCAGGCTAGACAGAATAGGATACCACTGTGTGAGTGTGTGTGCTTCCCCCCCCTTTTTTTAACCAATATGCCTGTATATATATGTACACACAGAAGATTCTGTGAGTTAGTGATACTGTTCTTGTTAGATACCAGTCAGTTGACTATGACTCATAGTGAC
>NW_006399892.1:138620-152263 GCF_000299155.1 Elephantulus edwardii | reverse complement strand
TCTAGGTTATATAGCCCTAGTGTGTCCACTTGCAGTACAGAGGCAACTTGTGGTCGCTGTGAAGCTGAACACTGTGACACTGATGTGTCAAATGCTATAATGGTTACCCATGGCAGACAGTGTTTGGTGGGAAACCCTACAAATATAGAGAAAGAATGAAAGTCATACAACTGTCAAGGACTTTGGTTTATAGGGTTGCGATGAGTCTCCTACGACTTGACGGCACTTAACAACAACAACAATCCTGTTGTTGCCTGTTAGTCTAATGATGAGGATTGTAGTTTTCTTGATGTTAAGATATAATCCATATTTAAAGCCATTGTCTTTGATCTTATGCACCAAGTATTAGAAGTCTTCTACACCAAGGCCAGCAAGGTTATATCATAAAGGTTATGTCATGTCCATTAGACAGATTGTTTATGAATCTTCCTCCATGTTCTTTTTAAAGTAATCTAGGAAGGGAACTCTGGTGGCCTACTGGCAAGAAACTGCACTGCAATCCCTAAGACACTGTTCAAGGCCACCATCTGCTTTGAAGGAGAAAATTGGCATTCGTGAGCAAGGATATGTCATGTGCACAACACAGGTTGTTCATGAGTCTTCCTCCAATTCTGATGCCATGTTCTTAATATATTTCATCTTCTTGAATGATTAACTCTGCATACAGATAAAACAGCTATGAAGAAAGACTATAAACTTGACAAACACTTTTTCTAATTTTAAACCATATATTGTTTCTTGTTCTGTTTGTACAAAAGATTGTCTATGTATAGGTTTCATATGAGCAAAATCAAGTGTTCTTCGATTCTTATTCTTTCCGTTTTCATAATAATTTGTTATGATCTACAAAATTAAATTACTTTGAATAATTAATAAAGCATAAATAAATATTTATCTGTGGAAAGAATAATTAGAGAAGCTCAATATCAAGATTCAAAACCAGGTCAGGTGCTGGCTGAAGTTCAACAAGAACCAGAGCATGAGCTTGAGTGTATCCTACTAGAATTTTAAAAAATATCTCAAAAGAAGAGCCAATATTGGAATGGCAAACAGACACACAAAGAAATGCTCCAAATGACTGGCAAGAAGAGAAATGCAAATCAAAACCACAATGAGGTACCATCTCAGTCCAGTAAGAGTGGCAAAGTTTAATAGGACAGCAAGTAATAGATGTTGGACAGGATGTGGAGAGAAAGGAACTCTTCTACACTGTTGGTGGGATTGGAAAATGGTACAACCATTCTGGAAGACAGTTTGGTGCTTTCTCAAAAAGCTGAACAGAGAAAGTCTATATGACCCAGCTATTCCAGTGCTTGGAATATACCCGATATATGCGGACTGAGGGACAAACTAAGATTTCTACACCAAAGTTCATAGCAGCATTATTCACCATCGCAAGAACATGGAAATAGCCCAAATGTCCAACCATAAATGAATGGATTGAGAAATTATGGTATATTCACCAATGAAATATTATGCAGCACACAAGAACAATAACTTTGCAAATTATTTCCTAATTTGGGAGGGAATGGAGAGATTATGCTGAGTGAACTCAGTCCCATAAGGATAAATATTGTACAAGAACGTTATTGTCGAATTAGTTTAAGTGTCCAGGAGCGGTGGGAGAGACTAGACACAGAAGGATGTGGATGTGCAGGGGGAAGAGGGAATTAATCATTGGGTTGTACAATTAGATGGGTGGGGGAGTGAGGGAAATTTAAATAATTTCTTTGAATTTGTATTCGAATTTTGTAAATAAACTAGTGGGGGGAAAAGAAAAGATCTTGGGCATTGAATAATAACTAATGAAGACAAAATCAGTTGTGGGATGAGAAGAAAACATCATTCACAAAGATAGAAAAAGGTAGTTACAAAGATTAAAAAAAAGAGAGAAGACCAACATAGATGCCAGAAGAGACTGGAAATTGTACTAAAGTGATGAGATATCAAAACAAAGGGAAGATATGACCAAGGTATAGTTGAGCAGAAGATTTTAAAAGGTAGCTTGAGAAGACAAAGCAAAATATTATAATAGATCTTGAAAAGTGTTGGAGATGGAGAATAAGAAAATAATTAACTCAGTATTTCTAAAGTTGAAATAATGAAAAATCACAAGTTACAATATTGAGAGGTAGGTTGTACAAAATCTTGAATGATCCAGGAAACAAAAAAAAAAATCGAAAGAAAGCAGAGAGTCACTCTACCAAAAAGAATGAGAGGACATTGAAAAAGTTCAGGAAAGACTATATGAACAGGGGAGAATGTGCATTAGAAGGTGGGCTCAGATCCTGTCTTGAGCTAATTTATGAGGTTCCCAGTGCTGAATTAGGAGGGGAAAGGTTGAAAACCCAGACTCCAGCTGTGTGTGGAGCGCCAGTGCTTCCAATACAGGCCTGGGACTGAATGTCTATATGTCTCATTGACTATGCAAAGGCTTTGGCTCTGTGGATCATTACAAACTGTGGCTAACATTGAGAAGAATAGGTACACTTACTTGTGCTCATACAAAACTTCTCTCTAAAAAAAAAACAAAACAACCACACAACAACAACAACAAAAACCACTATTGTCTGAATAGAGAAATGGAACAGGCATTATTTAAAATCAGGAAAGGTATATCTCAGGACTGTATCCTTTTCCATACCTAGTCAATATGCATGCTGAGCAAGTCATTGGAGAAGCCAGATTTTATGAAGAAGAGTATAACATCATGATTGGTGGTAGACTCATCCGCAAGCTGTATTATGCAGATAACACAACCTTCCATTCTGAAAGTGAGAAGGACTTGACTTTCTTGATGTGGAGGACCAAGGACTTAACCTTAGTCAATACGGATTGCATCTCAACGTCAAGAAAATAAAATCTTCAGTACTGAGCCAACAGGCAACATCATGCCAGATGGAGAAAAGATTAAAATTGTCAGCAATTACATCTTGCTTGAATCCACAATCAACAATATTGATACCAGCAGTTAGGAAATCTGAAGACATATAGTGTTGGGAAAGTCTGGTGTCAGGGATCTCTCAAAAATCCTGGCGAGCAAGGATGTCAGTTTAAAGACTAAGGTGCACCTGATTCAAGTCCTAGTCTTTGCAGTCACCTGCTCTGAATCTGACATCTGGAGAAGAATACTCCGTATATCTTTGACTGCTAAAAGAACAGAGGAATATGCCTTGGAGAAAGAGCAACCTGATTACTCCTTGGAGGCAAAGATGGCAAAGTTTTGCCTCACATAGTCTAAGCATGTTGTTAGGGCTGGCTATTCCTTTGAGAAATGCATTCTGCTTGAGAAGGTGTAGAGTCAGTGAAAGAGATAGACTCTCAACAAGATGTATTTATACAGTATCTATAGAAATTGTCTCGAGTGTGTTGGTGATTATAAGGATGGTATTTCCAATTACGTGCTATGCATCAGAGAGTTGGACAGTGAATAGGGATGATAGAAAGAGAATTGATGCCTTTGGTGCTGGAGAAGAGTGCTGAATGTACCATGCACTGCTAGGAGAACAAACAGATTTGGCCTGGAGAGGGTAAAACCAGAATGTTTCCTGGAGTCAAGGATTCCGAAGCCTCATCTGGCATACTTTGGGCATGTTGCAAGGAGGGACTGGTCCTTGGAGAGGGACATCATGCTTGGGAGAGTGGAGGGACGGCGCAGGAGAGGAAGACCCTCGATGAGATGGATCGATTCTGTGAATGGAGTGGTGGGAACAAGTGTGTTTGGGACGGCAAGGTTGGCTCAGGCATTTAGGGCTCTTGTACATAGGGTCGCTAGGAGTTGCAAACGACTTGATGGCACATAATAACAACAACAACAGCAGCAGCAGCAGCAGCAGCATATTACAGAGCTCAGATCTGTTCTTTATGTAGTTACTAGAAATCATACTAAACCTCATAGCACTTAACAAGAACAAGATTTTTATGGTGTTATGCACTTTCTACCTAGATCCTTCTGACATAAACAATAAAACATCTTGTTCCAAAGCTTCTTCTAAACCCTGATGAAACTTCTGAAAGTTCCTTGTAGATGCATTTTCCCAGCAATTTTTAAATAATCTTTAGCAAAATTTTTTCTTGCTTGTGCTATTAATGACATTGTTTGATAATCTCCATGTTTTGTCAGTTCACAGTTTTTGGGATTGTGAAAAAATACGGTTGTCTTCCAATTAGTTTTATGTGTAACTGTCTTCCTTATTTCCAGGCAAAGACTATTGAACATTTCTAGTGTTTTATCTGTTTGCTGAAACACATCAATTGATATTCCATCAATTCCTAGGGCTTTATGTTTTATCCATACCGTCAACAAACTTGGACTTATTCCTTCGTTTTCATTGCTTTATCATACGCCACCGGGTCTAACCCAGTATTCTTTTTCCTTTTCTACAGTAATCCAAAATAAACCAACTACCTTTTCTTGCTTTTTAGTAACTGGAGAGGTAACTGGCTTTTCACCCTACAACAAAGCTATAAATTTCATACCATCCAGTCTAGTTTTGCTCTTCGGCTTGGTCCCATCCTTACCTGCTCTGCTCCTTGGCCTGATCCCAACTGTAATCACCCAGATATGCCTGGTCTGTGACCAAGTTGGTCAGCACCTGTGAAGCCCAGGCCAGCCCTGACTGCCAAGATCACTGGGAAGTAAAGAGATAATGAGAGGATAGCTGTGGCCAGAGGCCTGAGCCATATCAGGGGTTAGTGGGAAGGAGGGAGGAGAGAGTTGCTGATGAAGTGGGGCCGTGTCAGCTGAGGGGGAAGAGGGGAATACTGGCAGAGTGGGAGCTGGGGATGGGACCATGATACAGGATCTAAAGGCGGAGACAGGACTAACATAGTTTCCATAGAAGGGTCTTTTATATGCTCATTTGGGTAAAATATTTGTCAGATATTGTTCTAAAGCTCAACCCCCATATTAAGACAGAGAAGGCAGAGAGATTGGGCATATACTTCTGTAGTAATAGACTTCAAAACACTCTGTGCAAAATAGAGCACACTTCGATTAAGCTAGCTGATATGGCAGCAGAGGCTAAGCCCTCACATTGGAAAACAAAAAGAAGGACAAATAGTTGTAAGCAGACACTATTGATTGGATATGGAATATGACAAGTATGAATATAGGACAATTGGACATCGTTAAGGAAGAACTGGAATGTATAAATATTGACATATTATGGATTGAATGGGGGCATTTTGGATCAGAAAATCACATGCTATACCATGCCGGAAGTGAAAAGTTGCGGAAAACATGGAGTCACATTCAAGTGTAACAATGAATGAATGGAAACCCTAAGTCTCTGTAAACTTTCATTAAAATTAATTTTTAAAAAATTTCTAAATCAGACAAACATTAAAAAGACCATTTCTAGATGTATCTTGAAATGTAAGGCTGTGAGTGATAGGATAATATTCATACACATAACAAAGAATGCCCATTAACCACTATCATTCAAATATATCCACCAAAAACCAGATCCAAAGAGGATGATATAGATTTTTACCAACTTTTGCAGTCTGAAATCAATTGAACAGGTAATAAGATGAGTTAATATCAATGGGTGGCTAGGTTTTAAAAGTTGGGTACAAGAAGAAATGAGGCTAGAGATAACAATAATGACATTTTTTACAATTAATGGTTTCTTTATTAAAAATACCTTTTATAAGAAATACAAATGACAATTATTCACATGAACCTCACCTGATGATTTACACAAGAATTTGATTAATTACATCTGTGGAACAAATCATTGGAGAAGCTCATTATAAGCTTTGCAAACTAGGTCAGGTGCTGACTGTGAAACAGACCTATCAACTATTAACATTTAAGTTCAAACTGTTACTGTTATGTGCCATCAAATTGCCCAAGACCCATAGATAGCCAATGTGCAACAGCTCTGAAAGCTGCCCTGTCCTGAACCAGTCTGACAGACTATGACATCCTACTCATTGCCCCAGGTACTGTATCAGTCAATCCAATTTGGGGTCTTCCTCTCCTGTGCTGTCCCTCCACTTTTACAAGCATGATGTCCTTCTCCAAGGACCAGTCCTCCTGGCCAAGTGCCCAAAGTATGGGAGATGGAGCTTCAAAATCCTAGACTCCATGGAGAAACTTGGTTTTGCTCTCTCTAGGACAGATCTGTTTGTTGTCTTAGAGGTCCATGGTATGTTCAAGACTCTTCTTCAGCACCCAAACTCAAAGGCATCAATTCTTTTTCTATTATCATTAGTCATTGTCCAGCTCTTGATGCATAGCTAGTAATTGCAAAGACCATGGCTTGGATCAGACATATCTATGTCTCTAGATAGACATCGTTACAACAAAAGGTTGTTACAAAAACAGAGGAGGAAGGCTGAGGTGGATGACAGAAGATACTTTGAATATTACAATAGAATGCTGAGAAGCCAAAGAAAAGGGAAGAGATTAAGGAGTTAAGGAACTGAACTAAACATTTTGGGCGAAGGCAAAGCAAAGTATTTTAAAGAATTGTGCAAAGATCTTGAGTGAGAAAATCAAAAGGGCTGAATTTGTTGAGCATTTCTTAAGCTAAAGAAACTGAAGAAAAAATTCAACCCCCTGTGGCAACACTTAAAGATACTATAGACAGACTATTGAATAATTCAGGGAGCATCACAAGAAGATGGAGGAAGTCCACGGAACCACTGTACCAAAAACAAGTGACTGACACAGAAGAATTTTATGAAACAATGTATCAGAAGTTGTCAAAAAAAAAAACAAAAAGAAAACAAAACAACAACAACAACAACAACAACAATGTCCCAGGAGTTGATGGGATACCAATTGACTACTTCAACAAAGAAATGCTATCCTGGATATACTCACCAGGTTGTGCCAGGAAATCTGGAGCACAACCATCTGGCCAACTGACTCAAAGAGATCCATATTTAGATCCATTTTTTTAAAAAAAGGTGATCCTACAGTGTGAAAATCATTGAAAATATCACTAATATATGTAAGCAGAATTCTACTCAAGATTATTTTTTAAAAAATTACTAGAACAGTACATAAACGGAGAAATTCCGGATGTACAGACTGGGTTTAGACCACGCTGTGGAACTAAGTACATTATGGCCAGTGTCAGATGAATCTTGGCTGAAAGCAGAGAATCTGAGAACAAAAAAATAAATACTGCATGATTCAAAATCAGGAAGAATATGCATCAGATATGTGTTCTTTCTTTATAAAAATCTAAGTGAGGAATAGATCATTCACAAGGCTGGACTGTAAGAGGAGTAGTGTGGCATCAGTATATGAGGAAGATGATACAACCCTGCTTGCCAAAACTAAGGAGAACTTAGAGCATTTGTTACAGGTCAAGGACTGAGCTCTTCAATATATATTGAGCTCAACGTTAAGAAAAGAAAGACTCTTACCACTGTGCCAGTTAGTAGTACCATGAACGATGAAGAAGAGATTGAAATTAATAATCTCAGTGTGCTTAGTTCTACAATCAACATTGCCACAAGCACTCAGGAAATAAAAAAATGCATTTCACTGGGAAAATCTACTGTCATGAATCCCTCCAGAGTGCTGAAGAGCAATGTTGTCTGTCTAGAGATTAAGGTGCACCTGATCCAGGCCATGAGCTTCACAATTATTTGCCATACATCAGAGAGCTGGGCAATGACAGGGAGACAATAGAGGAATTGATGGTTGTGGGTTGTGGTACTAGAGAAGAGCATTGATGAGAGCATAGACCATCAAGAGGACATATAAGTCTGTCCTGAAGAGGGTGAAACCAAGTTACTCCTTGATGGCAAGGATTTTGAAGCGTTATTTGAAATACTTTGGAAATGTTACCAGAAAGGACCAGTTTTTGGAGAAGGACATCATGCTTGTAAGGGTGGAGGGGCAGCACGGGAGAGGGAGATCCTTGAGAAGACAGATTCACATAGTAAGTGAGGTAATCAGAATAGGTGTGCCAGAGGCAGTGAGATTGGCTCAGGATAGAGCAGGATTCAGAGCTATTATACATAGAATGACCATGAGTCACAATCAACTCAATGACACGGAAAAATAACTTCACGACATAATTAAAGGTTGACCAATTCTTTTTGGTATAGTGAATTTGAATGTTTCCTAATATCAAGAAAATAAAAGTCCTCACAATAGGTCAATAGGCCATCTCCTAATAGATTGGGGGGGGGAGGGATTGAAGTTGTCAATAATTTAAACGTACTTGGATCTATAATCAACACTTTTCGTCCAGCAATTAGGAAATCGGGAGCTGTATTACACTGGGCAAGTCCACTGTCAGGGACCTCTCCAAAATACTGAAGAGCAATGATGTCTTTCTGAAGACTAAATGCACCTGATTTGGATCACAATCTTTTCAATCACTAGCTAGCCATCTAAGAGCTGGGAAATGAATAATGATGTCAAGAAAAGAATTAATACCTTTCAGTTGTGGTGTTGGGGAATAGTACTTAATCTCCCATGAGTTACATAAAAAAAACAGACAAATACATCTTGAAAAAAATAGCAGCCAGAGTCCTTCTAGGAGCAAGCATGACGGGCTTGTGTCTCACGTACATTGGGCCTGTTTGTAGGAGAGGCTACTCCTTGAAAAGGACATCATGTTTGGAAGATAGTCAGCAAAAGAAAGGAAGACCCCCCAATAAGATGAATTGCCATAGTAACTGTTGCAGTGGATTCTGATGTGTCAAAGATAACGAGGATGACACTGGATAAAAGAGGGTTCAAGTCGGTTGTCCATATTACTATGAGTCATATTTGACTAGACAACACCAAACAACAACAATAACATTCAACTTTACACTGATAGAATCCTTCAGTACTGCAATCTGGAATTTGAATTTCTTTTCTTTTAAGTTTCCTTTACCCTTTTAACTTAGTCAAACATCACTGTGAAAAATATTTAAGGTAAAATGAACTTGTACTTAATTATCTTGTAGTTTATGTTGTCTTATTCTTTCTTAGACTTATAATAAGACCTTAGTATGCTAAGTGGATGTGTGTGTATGTATATGTATATGCATATGAATATGTATCTATAGATAGGTATATCTATAGATGTATATATATAACTTTGTTCTTTTTCTATAAAGGAAAAACAATCTATACTTTGTCTAATTGAATTTTTTATTCTTATTGAATTGAGAATATTTGCATTGAATCTTCTCATTATTTTCTTAATAATTTCAAGGAGAAATTTGTCTTAAGAATATAGCTATTAAAGTATATATTTTGTACTGATGACATGTAAGTATAAAATCCTAGAAATAAGATTAATAAAAATAAGTTATTTTATTTTACTTTGCTTTAAATATTTATAATGTATTGATCTATTGATAAGCACAAGTTTTACAAATATTTTCACTAGAAATAAATTTGGTCTTAGTATTTCCATTTAAAAATAGTGTAAAATCATAAAAATGAGGGAAAAAATTAAAAGAATAAGTGAGCAAAGGTAAAAAATAAGTTTTGAAAATATGAATGTATGTGGATATATGGTAACAAAAATAAGAAGTGAAAAAGAAGTCATACAATAAAGGATATATGGCTATGCAAATTTTTAAGATATTCAACTTAAATAAAATCCTCAAAACGTAAAACTTAATTAGTAGCATAGAATTTGCAAAGATGCTTGTAACGACTATCTTTAAGTACAAACAGTCCCTCAATACTATCAATTTAATTTTGCCAAAAATTTATATTGCGTAAAACTCAATTCAATTTGTAAATGAATGCTAGTTACTAGCACTCACAGATGCATTTTACAATTATCTTTCCTTGAGTTACCACTGCACCTAAATAGCAGAGAAAAGAAATTTTAACTATTTTAGTTACTTCAATATGCCTGAAAGTTTTATGAATAATTAAAGGAGTTAAAGCTTTGAGATACACACACCTATAATTATATATCTATCTCTTATCTTGATATCTATATATCTATATCTCAACTTTGACTTCCTTTGAACTACAAGCAGTCAAACTCTCAAAAAAGCAAAGGAACTACGCTAAATATTGAATACTATTGTGGTTATAGTTCCCTGTGGATAAAATATTGCTTCTGTATCATGTTTTCATTGACTGCTAAGTATATTCTCTGTAGTCTATCTTTAAAAGCAAACTGCATGTACAACTATACAATTGTCATAATCAAACAAATATTAAATGAGGATATACAAGTTTTATTTATCAAAGGATTCTTTGCTGAATAAAAAGCAATATCAATTGTAAAGAACTGGTTTTGTTTGTGGTGGTGATAGTGAACTAGTTTTCATTTCTGAAAAAAAAAGTACTCTGGTTACAACAAGGAAATTTCAGAGAGAAACTGAAACTGCTCTAATTAGAGATAACAAAATACCAATCCATTTGTTATTTAACAGAATTGTTTTAATAGAAATGCTGTAAAAATACAGCTGTAAATCCCTTGGAGAAAAACTCTTTCAGCCACAGTGAGGTCATCCCACACATCTTACAGAGAAAAATAGAATTTAAGAGAGGAGGCTGCAATTAGCTTAAAGACTCATTTCCTCAGTTAACATGAAGAAGTACTAGGGAGGAAACTGCCTAAAAGCCCCCGAGACATAACTCCTTAAGATGGAGAAGATAAAGTAGATGAATGGGACCTCCTAAGAATCCCTATGCACTTGCAAAAATTTCTCCCACAGGGTAAAAAGGGAAGCCACAGACTGGGAAAAATTATTTGGTATTGACATGTCAGATAAGGGACTTATATCTAGAATTTATAAAATACTTGAACACCACAACAAGATAAAGGTAAAGAATCTAATCAGAAAATGGGCACAGAATAAGAACAGACACTTACTTCATCAAAGAAGACATTCAGATGGCCAACAAGTGCGTGAAGAGAGACACAAATCAAAACAGCTATGAGGTATCAACTCACCCCAGTCAGAATAGCAAAGTTTAACAGAACAGCAAGCAGCAAATGCTGGCAAGGTTGTAGAGAAACTGAAACCCTTATTCACTATTGGTGGAAGTGTAAAATGGTACAACCACTGTGGAAAGTGGTGTGGCGCTTTCTCAAAAAGTTGCAAATAGAAATACTATTTGACCCAGCAATTCCTCTACCAAGGAGACCATAACTGACATTCAAGCAGATATATACACACCCATGCGGCTTTGTTCACAATAGCAAGGAGTTGGAAACAACCTAAGTGCCCATCAACAAAGGAATGGATAGAGAAGCTGTGATATATTCACACAATGGAATACTAGGCTGCATTGAAAAACAAGGAAATCATGCAATATTATTCAAAATGGGTGATCCTGGAGGACATTATGCAGAGTAAAATATCTCAGTCACAAAAAGACAAATACTGCATAGTGCCACTGTTGTAGAATGGGACTGACCTCAGAGTTGGAGTAAGACTGAGATAAAACTGTATAGTTTATGTACACTGAATTGAAACAGATGTGGGAGAGAACAGTTTAAAAGCGATATATGATAGCATATTATGATTATCACAGAGTTCCAGAATTAAGGTTGCATAGTGGAGTACATTCGGGGTGGGGGCAAGGGGGATTGCCAAAGAAGACTTTTATCTTTTGCTTTTCAAAGAGAGGAGAGAACTGGGGAGGCCGGGGCAGGGAGGGGAGAGTGTAGAGAAAAAAGTGCAACAATGAATGAATGGAAATCCAAAATCTCTGTAAATGTTCATCAAATCAAATCAAATCAAATCAAATAATAAAATAAAATAAAAAAGATGGAGGGCCTGGTCCTGCTACTCTGCAAACTAAAAAATACAATAGACTGGGAAAAGGGGCTACAGTCAGGTGAGAGACTCAGTTTCACAACACATTAAAGTGCTGATTAGAGGGAACCTTGAAACTTCCCAGGAGAGAAACTTCATCAATTGGGAGGTTTGGCCACCTTGGGGTAACTCCACAGAACAAAGAGGACAATAGAGGTTACCATAAGGTGCTATGATAAGGTGAGATTTCTGTAGGCAGCACTGAGCAAAAGAGGGCCTGAAGGACTTTAGGAAAGGTAAACTTTCCCAGACCACAGGCACAGAAAGGACTTTCAGTAGAATTAGTTGCCTACACCCAAAGACTCAACACTTTAAGCCTGCAATTAATCAATAACATCATAAAGATAAAGAGCAATCAACAACTTACAGAGACACAATAGAAATAGACTAATGCATACCAAGAAAAACTTCCTATAAAGTCAAGAAAGCAGCAGACAACTTCAAACATGGGGTCGAGGGGAGGACAAAGTAAGCCTTCTCCTAAAAGAGCAGATCATATTGCAGACCCAATGAATAAGCTAGGGTCAGGGAGGTAGAAGAAATAAACTGACTTTTAGTCGTATGAACAGCTACAACAGAAAGTACATATGATAGATGAAATAATGGGATCCAAGAACAAAGAGAATACTGCAGAAACAGGGAGCCAGAAGAAATATATAGGTATGGAGAAACATGAGCAACTACAGAGAAAACTGAAAAGATGGAAGGTAAAAGTGAAATTATAGATAGAGTCATAAGAATTTAAAAAAATCACCACAAGACAAAAAAGGTGCAGCCAACACAGTGCTGGAAATAATATAAACAGATGAAAATGTAATCCAGAATATCAAGACCAAAATAGGAGAAGTTTCCAACATTCTGGAGGGGGGGAAAGCAGAACAGAAGAGATGGATTAGAAAATCAATGAGGTGGAAGTCAAGAACCTCAGAAGAGATGGAAGGAAGATGAAGAAAACATTAGAATCATGTGGGATAACCTCAAAAGGGGAAAAATACGTATGATTGGAATTACAAAGCATAAAACATAAGAGAATTGTGGAAGAGAGAGTAGAAGAAAACTTTCCAGGCACTATAAAAAATGATAAATCTATATTCAAAAAGCTTATCTGTGAATACAAAACAGACTAGACCCCAAAAGAAAAATATCAAGACAAATGATAATCAAATTCCCTACAATAAAAGATAAGAATAGATTAAAAACACCACAAGAAAAACAAAGACTCATTACAAAGGAGAGTCAATTAGATTAAATTCTGATTTATAAGCAGAAACCATGAGATGAAGTAGACAAGGGCATATAGAGAAGTTTGAAAGAAAACAATTGCCACCTGAGCATTCTGTACAGATCAAGCATGAAGGAGTAATTAGGTCATTTGCTGAAAACAGGAACTAAACAAATTTGTGAAAACAAGACCAATTCTATAAGAAATTCTAAGGCAAATTCTTAACACAGAGACAGTAAAGGAAAGTGGATAGACCAGAATAACCAGAAACAACAGAAAAAGAAAACAGTATGATAGCAGGAAAAAACCCTCATCTGTCAGTCATCACACTTAATATAAATGGATTAAATACACCAATCAAGAGGGGAGGGGAAGTAGCAGATTGTATAAAAAAACGAAAGCCCCAAAATATGTTGCCTCCAAGAAACACATCTACAAAATGAGGAAAAAACAAAGATTAAAAATCAAAGGCTTATATCCAGAATTTACGAAATACATGAGCACCACAACAAGATAAAGGTAAAGAATCCAATAGAAAAATGGGCACAGGATATGAACAGGCACTCCACCGAAGACGACATTCAGATGGCTAACAAGCACATGAAGAAATGCTCAAAATCCCTAGCCCTAAGAGAGATGCAAATTAAAACAACTATGAGATATC
>NW_006399892.1:132875-137231 GCF_000299155.1 Elephantulus edwardii | reverse complement strand
CATATATGCGCCAAATAATGTTGTTATGTACCCTCAAGTCACTTATGACTCATAGCAAACCTGTGTCACAACAGCTCTGAACCCTGCCCTATCCTGAGCCAGCCTCACTGACTCGGACAAACTTAAGCCCCTTGCCCCAGTTAATGTGTCAATCTATCTCATCCAGGTCTTCCTATCCTGCCTGCCTCTCTACCCTTCCAAGCATTACATCCTTCTCAAAGAACTGGTCCCACCTGCCCAAAGTATGTGAGATGGAGCCCCAAAATCCTTGCCTCCAAGGAGAAACTTGGTTTCACCCTGTCCAAAACAGACCTCTTTGTTCTCCTGGCAGTCCATGGTATGTTCAATACCCTTCCAGCACCACAACTCAAAAGCATTGATTTTTCTTCTGTAATCTTTAGTCATTGTGAAGACCATGGCCTGGATCAGGTGCACCTTAGTCTCTAGATTGACTTCATTCATTAGCACTTTAAAGAGATCCCTGACAGCAGACTTCTCCAATGCAATGTGTATTTTGATTTCCTGACCATTGGTGCAAAGATTGTGGAGCCTAGCAAGATAAAATTGTTAATTTCAATCTCTTCTCCATCCATCCTGGTGCTAACAATTGGCCCAATGGTGAGTATCTTCGTCTTTCTGTTGTTAAGCTTCAATTCATATTGAAGACTACATTCACTGACACTCTGTAGCAAATGCTTGATATCCTCCTGAGTTAGGCAAGCAAGGTTGTATCATTTGCATAATGCAAATTGATGATGCATCTTTCTTCAATCTTGACGTCACACTTCTCCTCATAAAGCTCAGCCTCCCAAAGGATGCATTTCACATGCAAATTGAAAAGATATGTAGATAGGATGCATCATCCCTAATGCACTCTCTTTCTGATTTTGAACCACGTAATACTTCCTCCTCTATTCTAATGATGACTTATTGGTCCAAGTATAAGTCTCTCATGAGCAAAATTATATATTCTAGAATTCCCAGTCTTCTCAAGGTTAGGCATAATACGTTGTGATCTAAACAGTTAAATAGTTCTGTCTTGAGCAGTGTGAAGCAAAATTTCTCCTCAGAGGTTAGGGTTTTGAAGCTCCTTCTCTCATACCCTGGGCACGTGGCCAGATAGGACCAGTCCTTGGAGAATCATACTTGGAAGTGTGGAGGGACAGCATAGGATAGGAAGACCCCAGATAAGATAGAATGATTCTGTAACTGGGGCAATGAGTGGAGTCAGTGAGACTGGCTCAGAATAGAGCAGGTTCAGGTTTCAGACCTGTTGCAGGTGACTAGATCACACATAACAACAACACTATCAAATACCTTTGCATAGTCAATGAAGCACAGGTAGACATTCCTCTAGTACTCTTTATTTTCAGCTAAGATTCATCTGATGAATCCAGATCTTCCCGTCTCTGAAGCCCAGGAGCTAGTTATACATGTAGGCCTTGTCTTGCTTGAATCCCCTGACTCCGCTGAGCCCACTGGAATTCTGATGGGATAGGCATTACCCGAGTTAGGGAAATACATAAAATAGTGGTTAACAGACTTCAATATGGAAATAGCACCATAATAGCGGTCTAAGACTTTAGTATATCACTCACTAAAGAATAGGTCAACTCATAAGGAACTTCACAAAGATGGAGAAATCCTAAACTGTATAATCAGCAACTTGACCTTATGGGTGTATTTCAGGTACTTACCCAACTAAAAGCTAATGTATTTTATTCTTAAGTGCACATGGTATATTCTCTATAATAAATCCTATAATAGGACATAAGGCATGCCTCAATAAATTGAAATAATACTTACTATGTATAGTTTCAGACTACAGTCCCATAGAACTGGAAATTAATGACAAAAGCATATAACTTATAAAACTCTCCATGTGGAATCTAAATAGCACCTTAGAAGACAATTAGGTTATAGGAAAAAAAGGGAAATAAAATCATTCTTTAAAACAAATGAAAATTAAAATACAATATACAAAAACCTCTGGGATATAGCTAAGGCAGTCCTCAGGGGACAGTACATAGAAACAGTAAATACATTAAAAAGTAAGAAAAAAGCAAAATTAATGATTAATACAACACATCAATCAAATAGAAAAAGAGCAACACTCTAACCCCATAGCATCTAGAAGAACGAAAATTGTAAGAGTTAGAGCTAAATTCAATGAGACAGAATAAAGAAAAACAATTGAAATCATCAACAAGACCAGGAGTTGGTTTTTTGAAAGGGCCAATAGACACTCTATGAGGTGGACTGATTCAGTGACTGGGGTAATCGGGATGGGTGTGTCAGAGTCAGTGCGATTGGCACAGGACAGAGCAGGGTTTAGGGCTGTTGTACGTAGGGTCGCTATGAGTCACACGTAACTCGACGGCACATAAGAACAACAACAACAGCAACCGTCAAATTGGATCTGACCAGTACAGGAAGAGATTGCCTCTTCTTCTCCAGCAAAGCATCTGGTGGATTCGAACCCCTCTGGGGTTCAACTTAATCTTCTGTAATAGTTGATCTCTCTTGGAGGTATTTCCAAAATAACACTTTTGTGTTACAGTCTGTAAGGTTTTAATAGGCTCATTTTCATGAGATCACCAGGTCTTTCTTCCTAACCTGTCAATTATTAGAAGTGCCGCTGAAACCTGTGGACAACACTGTAGATGACCATAGAGGTTTTTGAAATCCAAGGACACAGCTTTCATCATGTGGTAACACACAAACCACCATACAAACTGACAGATGGGTGGAACATAATGTTTTCATTTCACCCTATTAAACTTAATGTAAAAATCCCCTGGAAATGCATTTGAATTTTTTATATCTGGCATTCAAATTTCACTAAAATTAATAAAATCAGTCCCTTTACTTGGTTTTTGTTTGGTTTTGCTTTGCTCTTTGACACCACCAATTACATTGACACATGCTTTTGCAATGATCATTTGAACATGGCTTGAATATGCAGTCTGTACCATGAATTTTAGCTAAATAAAGGAGTAGTAATATATCATTCAAATAAAGAAAAATATACTACTATTACTCTGGGAGGAACATTTTGAGAGGCAGAAGAGTTTATTTATTTAGAGGGGTATACTATTCTAAGCAGGAACTTGTGAAAGTAGTTTTCACACTGTTTAGGATTAACTCTATGACTAGTTTTTGTTACATGCCATCCAGGTGTTGGCAACTCATAGCTACCCAAAGAAAACAGACAAAAACTTTGCCCCATTAGCCATTATGTGGACAATCTCTGCTGTACTTAATTCCACTGTTGTTGTCACTGTGTCATTTCATCTCTTCTCCTTCAATGATCCTCTACTTTTCCAAAATTATTTCGCTATTACGAGTAATGTCCCTACAGAGAACACACAGCTTCTGCAAGATAGATCGGTTCATTCTTTGTGTGGACTATAGTATATTAAATAATTTTCACCAACACCACAGTTAATAGGCAAAAAATATTTTCTCTGTGTTCCTTATTCACTGTCTGAAGTCCACAAGCATATGAAACAATTGAAATTATATTACTTGGACTAAACACAGCTTGGTCTTTAAACTGACATCTTTACACCTTAGCTCTTTTAATGGGTCTTGGAAGCAGATTTGTAGTTGTTAGCTGGCATCCAGTCAATTATGACTTCTAGGCCTCTTAAGAATAACCTATCTGAACCTTGAATGATTCTGTACCATCTTGACAATCCACTCCATGCTCAAATCAATTGTTAAAGTTACTGGCTAATCTTTCTAGTTGAGAGTCTTCCTCTCTTTTCATTCCTCCTTCACCTTCCCCAGTATGATCTCTTTTCCTAAGACTGACGTATTCTTACAACAAAGTAGATGAGATGAAGTTTCACCCTCATTTCTGCTAAGGAGCACTATAATTACATTTCTTCAAACAAAGATTTGTTTGCTCCTTTGGTTATCTGTAGGATATTTAATACTCATGGTATATTTAACATCAAAATTCTACAGTATCAATTTTTTTCAGTCTTCTTTATTAGTTGTCCAATGTCCAGGAAAGAGTTAAAAATACCATAGCTTGGATGACGCACATTTTCACCTTTAAGCTAACATCTTTATCAAAGAAATCATTTTGAAAGCTAACGTGACAGTTGTTAAGTGCCCTTGAGTTGAGTAGGACTCATAGCAACCCTCTCAACAGTAGATCTGAATTCTGTTCTATACGGCATCATCCTTATCATCCTTGACACATTTGAATCCATTGCACAGATATGGTATCAATCCATCTTGCTGATGGTCTTCCTCTCCTTCACTGACTGTCCACCTTTCCAAGGAAATTGTACCTCTCCAAGGAATAGCCTTTCCTAACAACATGTCCAAAATATGTGAGATAAA
>NW_006399892.1:128836-130220 GCF_000299155.1 Elephantulus edwardii | reverse complement strand
ACCAAGAGTGCTGTTTGTGGAGCCAAGTAAGCTGAAGCTGGTAACAAATTGAGATTCAGTCTTTTTCACTATCTATCATGAGGCTTTAAATTGTGCAGAGATGAGAACCTTTGATAATCCATATTGCAGGCTGCAGTAGTAGATCTTCTGCAGCAAATGTCTCAAGTATCCCTCAGTTTGGGCAAGCAAGGTTTTATCATCTGCATAACATAAGTTGTTGATGAGTCTTTCTCCTATCCTGATGCCACATTCCTCCTCATAGAGCCCAGCCTCCTGGCTTATCTGTTCTGTATATAGATTGAAAAGGTATGGATATAGGACACATCCCTAGTATACATCTTTCCTGACTTTGAACCATGGAGTGTTTTCTTTCTCTATTTTGGCAACAGCCTTCTGGTCCAAATATAGGTTTTTCATAAGCACAATCAAGTGTTCTAGGATTCCCATTTTTCTCAGAGTTAGCCAAACTTCTGATCTACACAATCAAATGTCTTTGCATAGTCAATGAACCACAGATAGACATTCTCCTGGAATTCTCTGCTTTCACCTAAGAGCCATCTAATATTGGCTATAATATCCCTAGTGCCACGACCTCTTCTAAATCCAACTGACACATCTTTCAGTTCTCTGTTGATGCTCTGTTCCAGCCGTTTGGGTAATTTTTTAGCTTGATACTGTTTGCATGTAATATCAATGATATTGTTCAATAATTTTCACATTCTCTTGGGTCACCTTTATTTTTTGAGTGAGAACAAATATAGGTCTCTTCTAGTCAGTTGGCCTGGTGGTTGTTCTCCACATTTCTTGGCATAACCTGGTGAGTGATTCCAGGGTGATGTCTATTTGCTGATATATATCAATTGATATTCCTTCAATTCCTTGGGTCTTATTTTTTGCCCATCCCTTCAGACAAATTTGGACTTCTCCCTTTATCACCATAGGCTCTTGATCATAACTCTTCTGTGTCAGCCATTTCTTTTTGCTATACTGACTGTGTACTCTTTACATCTTCTTTTAACGTTTCCTGTATCATTTAATATACTGTCCACAGCATCCTTAAATATTGCCGCTTGAGACTTAAATTTGTTCTTCAGTTCCTTCAAGAGATGCTAAAGTGAAAGATGCTTTATTAATTTCTTCTAAACAACTGAGCTCTGGTGGCCTAGTGAGTAAGGAACTGTAATGTTAACCCAAAGGAGTTTGGATCCATCAGGAGCTTGTGGTGGACAAATGGGCAATCTCTTCTTATATGATTTACATTCTCTGATGACAGACTGGAAGATCAACTATAAGTTGATTCTGTCTGCACAGCCATGACTTGACTGTCACAACCACAGATTGGTAACTTTTGCCTACAACGAACACACTGAGTGCATCTTCTCCA
>NW_006399892.1:125304-127931 GCF_000299155.1 Elephantulus edwardii | reverse complement strand
TTTCAGCCAAGATCTATCTGAATTGAGAAATTATTTTGGATCCCATGTGTCATGGCTTTTGTTGAATCCAGTGTTATTTTCATGTACCTTCCTGCCAGTGTACTGCTTCAGCTGTTGTTTAATAATCTCCAGTAAGATTTAACTTGGGGCTTATTTTTAGGAACATTAGTGCTGTGAGATAGACATTATGAGTGGGAAGTTAGAAGGTCAAAGGAAAAGAAGAAGATCCTCAATGAGATGGGTTGGAGCAATGACTCTCATATTGGGTCCCAGCATGGCAGAAATCTTGAGGATGGTGCACAATAGGAAACGGTTCAGACTTACTGTCGATAGGGTTGCTATGAGCAGTGATGGGCTCAATAGCACCAAATATAAACAGCTAGGAAATGTTTATCTCTATGACTGTCACATTTTAGATGTCAGAGAATTGACTACAACCCACTGGAACCTCATGAATAACACACCTGAACCTTGCCCTATCCTATGCTTTCACCACCATCTGATGAGCTTTAGTCCATCGTCACAATCACTTTGGCAATCTATCTTTCTGATGATATGGAATTTATCTTTCAGTATGACTTCTCCAAGCCATTTCAATTTGCTATGAAGATGAGTGGGAATACGCAAATAGAACACATTAGCCTATCCACAAGAGAATTAGCTATCTACCACTCCACAAGGGGATTGGCTCATTTTAACAATCTATAAAGCGATTGTCTAGTTTTGCCAGTAAATAGGACAGCTCTAGACACAGACACAGATTTGCTGACACCGACATCTAAGGCAACAACACCTATGGCCAAGCGGGAATCTTCCATTAATGCTGTTGCTATTGTATACTCTCAAGTCAGAACCCACCTATAGCTGACCCTGCAGCCGGTTTTCTGAGACAGTCGCACAGATTATCCTTTTTTCTTTTATGTTTTCAATACTGTTTATTTTTTGCAAATTTTATAATTGTGATTTGAGTTAAGGTTTACAATACAAAATAATTTTTCATTCAATCATTCATGCACATTTGTTCTATGACCTAAAATATTCACACTGTAATTACATTTTTTCAATTTGCTTCCTAAAATTCTGATTTCAATTAATCTTTCTCTATCTTCTGTTTCTTTCCTTTATTTAGTGATACTCTACTGATCTTTTTTTAAATATGTGTGTACGATCAGATAGGATCTGACTGGTACTAGAGGAGATTGCCCCTCCTCCTTCAGCAGAGCCTCTGGTGAATTTGAACCTTGTTCCTCTGGGATTGCAGTGCAGCTTCTTGCCACTCTGCCACCAGATCGACTCGATGGCACATAACAACAACAACAACAACAACTACTGATCTTCTGGTTTATTGCCTTTCACTATTCTTAACATCTATCACTCCCCTCTCCCTCCTTTCCTTCCTATCCCAGATAATCAACTATGATTCTATCCATGTATAAATCTTTCTAAAGCTTTTTGTATTAATAGCATAGTACAATATTTGTTCTCTTATCACATATTTGACTATAGATCCCTCTTGTTTCCTTCATATTATGTAGTTTTTACTGAATTCTTTATTGCTTCTCAGTATCCATTATATAAATGTACCATCATTTCTTTTTTCTCGACTAGTTTATTTACAAAATTCAAATAAAAATTTGAACAGATTCTTTCCATTTCCCTCATAGCCCCCATCAAATAGTACAACCCAATGATTAGTTCCCCCTTCTCCCTGCAATAACTTTGCAAATTATTACCTAACTTGGGAGGGACTGGAGAGCATTATGCTGAGTGAACTAACTCAGTCACGTAAGGATAAATATTGTATAAAACCATTATTATAGAATGAGTATAAGTATCCAGGAGGGGTGGGAGAGGCTGGAAGCAGAGGGGTGTGGATGTGCTTATCCTTTTTTCTATGCAGCAGCTGGTGGATTTAAACCTCATGCCTTCGTGATTGCAGTGCTATTTCTTACCACTAGGCCACCAGAGTTCCTTCTTATATGAATGTAGATCTTAGATCTTAATGTAAAAGTAAAAATAGTAAGATTTCAAAAGACATCATCATCAGGGAATAACGTCATGCCTAGGGAAAAGATGTTTTTTATTCTTATTTTTAATTCCTTTATTGACATTGTGTTTCATATTATTATTTCCATACATTGTATCGTATAAAATTAATATCTATTGATCTATGTCTACTATTACTCCTTTTTTTTCAGATGCAAAGATGTTTTAATAAAGACTTAAAAATTAATGTGAAGATGAGATGGAGGAGAAGGGGAGAACTTAGAGTATGTTGTTGTTGTTGTTGTGTGCCGTCGAGTTGCTTGCAACTCATAGCGACCCTATGTACAACAGACCTAAACCGTGCTCTATCCTGTGCCAATCTCACTGCCTCTGACACATCCATCTCGATTACCCCAGTCACAGAATCAATCCACCTCATAGAGGGTCTTCCCCTTCTGCTCCATCCTTCCAACTTCCCAAGCATGATGTCCCTCTCCAAAGACCTCTCCCTCCTTACAACATGTTCAAAGTACATCAGACGAAGTCTCAGAATCCTTGCCTCCAAGGAGCAGCCTGGTCTAACCTTCTCCAGGATGAATCTGTTTGTTTTCTTGGCAGTCCAGGGTACATTCAACACTCTT
>NW_006399892.1:107251-124297 GCF_000299155.1 Elephantulus edwardii | reverse complement strand
CACCCTTCTTTGGAATGGGAACAAATATAGGTCTCTTCCAGTCAGTTGTCCAAGTGGTTGTTCTTCAAAGTTTTTGGCACAACTTGGTGAGCACATCCAGAGCAGCCTCTGTTAGCCAAAATAGAGTATACAGGAGAAAAAAAATAACCTTAGTTACATTTATAGTTCATGTGTGATTATAGTGGGGAAGGCAAAGCGGTGGAACCTAATTGAAAAGAGGAAAAATGTCATGGCATAAGAAACTTCCTTTAATTTCCACTGATATTTATAAACTGAGACAGAAAATGGAAGAAATGATAACTAATATTTGAGGATGGAAGGAATACACAAAATATTTGCCTTTTGTAATTAGAGAATTAATGAATTTTTGATGTGTTTTGATGCCAATGAAACATTAATGACCATCATGAGATTAATAATCATGAATTTGAATTTATAATACTGTTCTTTAAGAGGTATATTGACATAGTTGGATGAGAGTTTAATTTAGCAGATTAAGTGCTAGTTGCCACTGAGTTGATTTCAAATCATATGCATAAGTTAGCATGTACTTGGATGCATAAAATATAATGTACAGAGTTCTCAAGGTCCTAACCATGATTTTTGTCCTTCCTCTGACATTTGACAACCTGCTTTATGCAGATGACACAATTCTACTTGCTGAAACTAAGGAGGACCAGAATTGCTTGCTGGAGAAAGTCAAGGACTGCAGCCTTCAATATGGATTGATCATCAAATAAACAAAGATTCTCACCACTGCACCAATTGGCAGCATCATGATAGATGGTGAAGAATTTGAGAATGTGAACAGCTTTAGTTTGCTTGGCTCCACAATCAACACTCTTGGTACCAGCTGCCAAGAAATCAAAAGATGAATTGCATTGTGGAAATCTACTGTCAGGGACCTCTCCAGAGTATTGAAGGGCATCATTGTCAATCTGGAGACTAAAGTGTTCCTGATCCAGGTCATAGTCTTAATAATTACTTGCTATGCTTTAAAAAAACTGGACAACGACTAGGGATGATAGAAGGAGAATTGATGCCTTTGAGCCGTGCTGTTGAAGAAGAGTATTGACTATAACATGAACTTCCAGGAGAACAAACAAGTTTGTCCTACAAAGAGTGACACTAAGCTACGCCTTTGAGGCAAGGAGTCTGAAGCTTCACCTGACATTCTTTGGGCATGTTGCAAGGAAGGACCAGTCCTTGGAGAGGGACATTATGCTTGGAAAGGTGGAGGGACAGTGCAAGAGAGGAAGACCCTTAATGAGTTGAATTGATTAAGTAACTGGGGTAATGAGAGTAGATTTGTCAGAGACAATAAGTTTGGCACAGGATAGAGCAGGTTTCACGGCTATTGTACATAGAGTTACTATGAGTTGCAAGAGACTTGATGGAACATAACAACACCAACTAACTTTTGAAAGTCATTTTGTGTAGAACTCCTAGGCAAAAAAAAAACCCAAAAACACAACAAAACACATTTCCAGAAGCTTGGATTTATTTATGGATCAAGAGAAAATAGGCCAGTGTCCTCCTGATAATTAATATTTCCTACCTCAGTAACCTGGTGGAAGATCATTCTAAGTAGATAATGACTCTTATGACAGTGAATGAGTGACAGAGTAAGCTCTTGGAAGCAGATAACTAAGCCTGACATTGAGTGTGAATCAACTCATAGCAACTCTTCAGCTGAGTTTCCAAGACCATAGATTACATGGATGAGTATTGGCTAGCTTCTTTCTCTGAATTCAGTCAACAAGTGGTTGTTATTATGTGCCATCGAGCTGTTCTATGTACAGCAGCTCTGAACCCTGTCCTCTCCTGAGCCACTCTCACTAATTCAAGCACACCAACCCCATTACGTCAGTCACTCTACCAATCCATCTCATCTGGGGTCTACCTCTCCTGCATTGTCCCTTCACCCTTCCAACCATGATGTCTTTCTCCAAGGACCACTCTCTCCTGGCCACGTGGCCAAAGTATGTGAGATTTAGAATCCCAGTGTCCAAGAAAAAAATACTTAGTTTCACCCTCTCCAAGACAGACCTATTTATTTTCTTGGCAGGCAATGGTATGGTCACGACTCTTCTCTAACACCACAATTCAAAGGCATCAATTGTTCTTCTGTCATCCTTAGTCATTACCCATTTCTCTGAAGTAGCAAGTAATTGAGAAGACCATGGCCTGGATTAAGCACACCTTAGTCTCTAGATTGACATCATTGCTTTTCAGTACTCTAGAGAGATCCATGACAACAGATCTTCCCAATGCAATTAATCTTTTGATTTCCTGACTGCTGCTGTTAAGAGTATTTATTCTGGAACCAAACAAGCTGTAATTGTTAACAGCCTCAATTTTTTCTCCATCTATCATGGTTCTGCCAGTTGGCCCAATGGTGAGAATCTTTGTCTTCTTGATATTGAGCTTCTTTCTATATTAAAGACTATGGTCCTTGAGCTTCTGCAGGAAATACTTCAGGTCTTCTTTAGTTTCAGCAAGCAAGGTTGTGTCATTTGCATAACATTGGTTGTTGATGAGTCTACCTCCAATCCTGATGCCATCTTCTTCTTCATAAAACCCTGCTTCCTAAATGGTCTATTTTGCATGCAGATTTAAGAGGTTGGGAGACAGGAAGTGTCCCTGACACACTTCTTTCCTCATTTTGAACCATGCAGTGTTTCCCTACTTTGTGCTGAGGACTGCTTCATGGTCCAAGTATAAGTTTTGCATAAGTGCAATCAAGTGTTTTGGGATTCCCATTTTCCTCAAGATTCGCCACAATTTGTTGTAATCCATATTGTCAAATGCCTTTGCATAGTCAGTGAAAAACACAGAGACATTCCTTTGGTACTTGTTTTCTGCCAAGATCCACCTAACATTGGCAATAATGTCTCTAGTGCCCCAATCTTCTAAACCTAGCTTATATTTCTGGTAGTTCTCTGTCAATATACTGTTCCAGTCATTTCTGGATGATCTTCAGCAAGGTTTTGCTTGTGTGTGATATTAGTGATATTGTTGGATAACTTCCACACCCTGTAGGGTCATCTTTTTTTGAAATGGAAATAAATACGGATTTCTTCCAGTCAGTTGGCCAAGTAGCTGTCAAGAGACAGGTTTTTGGGTGGAGGGGGACAGTGGTTTTATTGGTTATTTCTGTAAGGGAAGTGTCTTTCATCTGCTCGGTAAAATGTTTTTCTGTCAGATAGTGCTCTAAAACTAAGCATCCAAATAAACAGCAAGGGGCAACCTTTGGATATAGCTGTCCAGCTCCCCATAGATTAGGCCACATGAGTTTTTTCAGCTAAAGATGATGATGTTGTTGTTGTTAGGTGATGTGTAGTTGAGTACAACTCATAGTGACCCTGTGAAGAGCAGATCTGAACCCTGCCTTGTCCTGTGCCATCCTCACACTTCCTGACACACTAGAGCCCATCAGAGCAGTCACTGTGCCACTGCACCTGGTTAATGGCATTTCACTTTTCTATGACCCTCTGCTTTTCTGAGCATGATGTTCCTCTTTAAGGAATGACTTCTCCTAGCAAAATTCCTGAAATACATGAGACACGGCTTTATCATCTTTACCTCCAAGGATCATTTTGGCTGCACTTTCTCCAAAACATATTGATTTGCTCTTTTGGAAATCCAAAGGATATTCAGTACTATTTTCAAATACCACAGCTCAAAGGCATCAATTCTTCTCTCTCATTCTTAATCATTGCCCCAAGTGAATGAAAATATCATAGCCTGAATTAAGAATTAAGGACACTTTATTCTTAAATGGACATAATTTCTTTTCAGTATTTTATAGAGCTTCCTGACAGCAAACTTGTCCGATGCAATATGTCTCCAGGTCTCCTAACTACCAGTTCTGAGAGTGTTGAGTATTCATCCAAGCAAGATTAGATAATTGGCAATTTGAGTCCTTTCTCCCTTGTTGACCCATCTGTGAGTCTTCTTATAAAATTTTTATTTTATGCTGGTTTACTTATACAGATTGTGTACATTGTTTTTCACACTGGATTTTTGTCCTCTTAATTATGATATATATTCCATAGTGAAGGTTCTGCAGCAATTGTTTCAAGTCCTCCCCACTTTAAGCAAGCGAGGCTCTGTTGTCTGCACAACACTTGTTGATATGTCTTCTTTCGATTATGATGCCACATTCCTCTTCAGAGAGTCCAGCATCGCACATTATTTGTTCAACATAAAGACTGAATAGATGTCAAGAAATGCTAGATACCTGATGCACATCCTTCCTAATTTTAAACCATGCTGTGTTCCCTTGCTTCATTCAGACAAGAGTTTTTTGATCTAGGGAAAGATGTTGCATGAGCACAATTAAATGTTCTTGGATTCCCAGCCTTCTCAAATGTTGATTTTTGTGATCCAAACAGACAAAAGTCTTTACCTTGTCCACAAAACACAAACAGACATTCTTTGGAATTCTCTGCTTTCAATCAGGATCCATCTGACATCAGTAAATGACCAATATTAGGGATCTATCAAATTAATGAAATGGAAGTTATGATTAAATGAACTAAGTTATTTAAGTTAAAAGGAGAAAACACTGAATATAAATTTAATATACAGTAAAATCTTTTGTAAACTCCTTACAAAATTGTGTAAACTACTTATAAAATTTGTTATTAATCTATATTTTTTTATTTTTATTACTGTGTACAATTTACATAACACTTTCCTATATATGTTCACTTTTATGGAGCTGTATCATTTTCTCTTTCTCGGACAATATAAAAGCATGCGAAGCTATTAAATTTATTCTACACAGCAAGCATGACCCTGATGATACTAAAATCTAATTTGAAAAAACAGGAAAACAAAATCATAGGCCCATTTCACTTATGAATATAGATATGGAAGTCTAAAAGCATTATCGTTGAATACCGTTATATATGAAAAGGGTAATGTAAAATGTCACTTAGTGCTTAACTCAGAAATTTAGAAATTATTCAATGTAAATAAGTATATTAATATTAATATAATACAATATAAAACTAGAAGAGTGTAATGGAAAAGTATTTTAGCCCTGAAGTTAGTGTAACTAAATGTATCATTTTGCTCTGTACACACATTTGTATTGGTTCAGGATTCGCTTTTCCCTCCACAATCTCACCATCCTTTTTTTTAGGGATATATACTTGGTTGGACTATTACACAGACAAAGATTATGTGGTTTCTTTTCTCAGCAGGGGACAGATGTCAACTCTGAGTGGAAACTGTAAAAGGTATAGCATGTTGACACGAGTCATCCTGAGGTGATCAGCTGTCCATCACAAGAACAATGTTCTCAAGCCTGTGTTCCTTTAACTTGGATCTAAAAAGGAGAGACATGGAACACATATCTAAACCAATTTCAAAACTTGCAGTCCAGTTAACCCTGTTCATTCCAACCCAAATTACATGAGCTAAGTCAACTTACAAAGGCATATGAATAAAATTAATGTTTCTTGGTTTACATTGTGAATTCTTTCAACTGTTTTGTTATTCTACATTCAACAGCCTCTGAGTATACTGGTTGTGACTTTGAACTAAGTCCTGAAATCTTGGAAAACTTATTTAAAATTTGCTCATGAATTTTATCTACTTTGAAGGGAAAAATAGTTGCTTCTGTATCAGACATTGTAGTAAAGCTTAAACACTTTAGTTGAAGTGAAAAAATTAAACATATACTAAATATTAGTAATATGAATAACAGTAGAACATTATCTAATATATTAACAGAATATGAGTCTTTCTCATTGGAAGGCAGAAAAAATATTTGGGAGAATTGCTGTCTCCTCAAAGCAGTCAATCTTAATTACATGGAAAGGAATGAAGCTTTTATCGAATGACAGACATTCCTTTGCTGATCCCAAGTTTAGAAAGAAAACTGCTTTATAACCATTCAAGTTCTACTTATTAACCCATACTTGAACCACGAGGCAGTCAGCAGAACAGAGCAAGGAAATACTGCATGGTTCAAAATTGGGAAGGACGTACGCCAGGGATGTGTCCTGTCTCCATACCTTTTCAGCTTGTATGCAGAACAGATTATCCAAGAGGCTGGGCTCTATGAGGAGAAATGTGGGGTCAAGATTGGTGGAAGATCTATCCACAATCTGCGATATGCAGATGATACAACCCTGCTTGCTGAAACTGAGGCGGACCTGAAGCGCTTAATGCAGAGGGTCAAGGACTGCAGCCTTCAATATGGATTGAGGCTTAACATCAAGAAGTCAAAGATTCTCACCACTGGGCCAATTGGCAGCATCAGAATAGATGGTGAAGAGATTGAGATTGTTAACAATTTTAGTCTGCTTGGCCCCAGAGTCAACACTCTCAGCACCACCACCAGGGAATTAGAAGACATATTGTCATGGGAAAGTCTGCTGTTAGGGACCTCTCCAAAGTACTGAAGAGCAATGGTATCTCTTTGGAGATTAAGAAGGTGCATCTGATACAGGCCATGGAGAGTTGGACAATGACTAAGGAGGATAGAAGGAGAATTGATGCCTTTGAGCTGTGGTGCTGGAGAAGAGTAGTGAGGGTACCATGGAGTGCTAGGAAAACAAACAGATTCATCCTGGAAAGGGTCAAACTGGGCTGCTCCTTGGAGGCGAGAGTTGAAGGCTCCATCTAACATACTTTGGACATGCTGCAAGGAGGGACAGGTCCTTGGAGAGGGACATCATGCTTGGGAGGGTGGAGGGACAGCGCAGAAGGGGAAGGCCCCCTATGAGGCGGATTAATTCAGTGACTGGGGTAATTGGGATGGGTGTGTCAGAGACAGTGCGATTGGCACAGGACAGAGCAGAATTTAGGGCCGTTGTATAAAGGTCGTTATGAGTCGCAAACGACTCGATGACACATAACAACAACAACAACATACAGGAAATGCAACTTTGGCTTACAGAAAACAAAGGTAACTTGGAACACTTACCAGTTAAGTTTTATAGCATCAATATAATATGGATTACACCTCAACATGAAGTAAAACAAACCAAAAACCCCAAAACAACCTCACAATGATAGGAATGAAAGGCATGATGACAAACAGAAAAACTGAAGTTAAGGGTTTCTTTTGACTAATATCCATGGAGAGTTCTGGTGGCCTAGTGGTAAGAAGTTGCATTGTAATCACAAAGGCAAACTGTTCGAATCCACCAGCTGCTCCGCAGGAGAAGAATGAGCAATCTCCTCTTGGTGTGATTGACTGTCTCTGTACGTGCTAGAGGCTCAGTTATGAATCGGTTTTCACTTGAGGGGCACACACAATGACAACAAACTCCATATTCTATGTTCGTGGACGCAGCAATAAACAAATCTGATTTAACTGAGAAAATCTGCTGCAAAGAAACTCTTTAATGTGTTAAAGAAGAAGGATGTCACTTTATTGAATTAGGTTTCCATGACTCAAGCCTTGCTATTTTCAATATGGTTAAGGAAGTCAAATAGGTCTGTCCTGGAGAAAACAAAGCAAGTTTGCTTCTTTGAGGCAAGGATTTCGAAGTTCCTTCTCACATAGGTTGGGCATGTCACCAGGAGCGACCGATTCTTGGATTTCTTGCAATGTTATCCTGTACTAAATACAACAGCCACTGAGTTTAATTAATAATTGTGACCTTGAACTAAGCTCTGGAATCTTGGAAATGTTATTTAAAACTTGCATATAAATTTTATCCTCTTTAAAAGGAAAAATAATTGTTTGGAATTATGCTTGGATTATGCTTGCATCATGCTCTGAAGGACAGAGGTTCAGAACAGGAGAGGGAGACCTCGGATGAGATGGATTGACACAGTGACTTTAACAATAGGGTCAGGTGTGTTGGAGACTCTGAGGTTGGCTTAGTATAGGACCATTGCTCAGAGCCACTGTTCATAGGGTCCCTATGGGCCATAGTCGACTCAACAGCACATAACAATGAATGAGAAGGGAGCTTTGATGTCCTGGTGACAAGGAGCTGCACACTGCTAACTCAAAGGCATACAGTTCAAATCCATCAGCTACTGTCCAGAAGAAAGATGGATAATCACTTTCTTGAGAATTATTGCCTTTGCAAACCCACTCGAGGGTCAGCTATGAGTTGGTCCTGACTTGACAATACATAACAACAACCTCAACAACTAATAATTAGTTGATGCTATCAGAAAAGAATAGTGAATATACCGTGAAAGGGAAAAAGAACAACAATAAAATCTCTCTCACCAAGTACAGCTGGAATGTTCTTCAGAAGAAATAACTTCTTACACATGTTACCGATAAGAATTTACCCATTGGCTGAGACTTGAATAACAAGGATTTTGAGGGTGGTGCAGGAGCAGAAAAAGGCTTCATTCTTAGGGCCACTGTGAGTGAGAATCAAGGGATAACACCTAACAACCACAAGTGTTTAATTTGTACCAACTTTTTTTTAACAACTGCATTATACTTTCATTGTTGTTGTTAAGTGCTATGGAATTGACTCTCTGTCTCATGGATAATCTTTATTTAACAGAAGGACATTCTGCCTACCCCTGTCATCCGTACATTCTCCTCTATGCATAGCACATGCATAAGAACAGCTCTGAGATTATTAGTAAGTAGAAATACAGTATTACTTTTCCAATATGTTTATCATTTAAAGTGAATAGGCAATGTTATAGTTTATAGATTGTTGTTGTTGTTGTTGTTGTTGTTGACTACCTGTTGTTGTTACGTGCTGTTGAGTCTCTTGTGACTCATAGTAACCCTATGTATAACAGCCCTAAACGCTGCTCTATCCTGTGCCAATCTCACTGTCTCTGACACACCCATCCTGATTACCCCAGTCACTGAATCAATCCACCTCATAGAGAGACTTCCCCTCCTATGCTGTCCCTCCACCCTCCCAAGTATGATGTCCCTCTCCAAGGACCGGTCTCTCCTTACAACATGTCCAAAGTATGTCAGACGACACCCCAGAATCCTTGCCTCCAAGGAGCAGCCTGGTTTAACCTTTTCCAGGATGAATCTGTTTTCCTAGCAGTGCATGGTAACCTCAATACTTTTCTCTAGCACCATAGCTCAAAGGCATCAATTCTCCTTCTATCCTCCTTAGTCATTGCCCAATTCTCTGATGCATAAGTGATTGCAAAGATCATGGCCTGTATTAAATGGACCTTAGTCTTCAGAGTGACACCATTGCTCAACAGTACTTTGGAGAGGTCCCTAACAACAGACTTTCCCATCACAATACATCTTTTAATTTCCTGGCTGCTGGTGCCAAGAGTGTTGACTTTGGAGCCAAGCAAACTAAAGTTGTGAACAATTTCAATCTCTTCACCATTCATCCTGATGCTGCCAATTGGCTGAGTGGTGAGAATCTTTGTGTTTTTTATATTGAGCCTCAATCCATATTGAAGGCTGCAGTCCTTGACCCTCTGTAGCAAGCACTTCAGGTCCTCCTTAGTTTCAGCAAGCAGGGTTGTGTCAACACAGATTGTTGATAGATCCTCCACCAATTGTGATGCCACACTTCTCCTCATAGAGCCCAGCCTCCCAGATAATCTGTTTTTCATACAGGTTGAAAATGTATGCAGATAGGACACATCCCTGGTGTACACCCTTCCCAATTTTGGACCATGCTGTGTTTCCTTGCTCTGTTCTGATGACTGCCTCTTGGTCCAAGTATAGGTTTCACATTAGCATGATCAGTGCTTTGGTGAGGAGACAACATAAACCCCATTTAAAAAAAATGCAAACAAAAACAAACCCATTAATACCAGAAGCAGAAGTGGGCCATAAAAATTCTTAGCTTAAAGCAAACACAAATGCACCAGATAAAATCTTATCTGGCCTTGCAAAGTAAAGAATTAACTAGTGTCTATGTGACACAAAAAGAGTGAAGGCGGGCAAAGTAGCCAGCCCATCAAAAGCAGACCCACATGACTGACCCTTAGGCCCACCAACCAAGCTCCCAATCTTCCCACCCCAACAATAGCACCCATGAAGGCCTTAAAAATAATTGCTCAGGGGGCCTTGGGGCTTTTTTCCTGGCCACCTTCCTACTGAGGGAGAAAGTCTCCACATGTGAATATTTCTGGCATAAAGTGCTTTTAGGATTTACATATGTGTGGATAATTCTTTTGAGGGGCATTTCTTGGGCAGAACACTGGGATTCCCATTCTTCTCAGAGTCAGCCACAGTTTGTTATGATCCACACAGTCAAACGCCTTTGCATAATCAATGAAACACATTGATTCTGACATTCCTCTGCTATTCCCTGATTTTAGCTATGATCCCTCTAACATTAGCTACAATATCCCTAGTACCACAACCCCTTCTAAACCCAGCCTGGACTTCTGGCAGTTCTCTGCTGAGGCAGTACATTGCATGGGTGGAGATTGCCTATTTTTCTCCAGAGAAAATGTATTTGAAGCTTCATCTCGCATACTTTGGTAACATGGACAAGAAGGATCAATCCTTGGAGAAGGACATCATGCTTCATGCTTCACGCAAAGGTGGAGGAACAGTATAGGAGAGAAAGAGCCTGGATGGGGTGGATTGATAGAGTAACTAGTGGAGTGGGAATAGGTGTTTGGGAGTCAGTGAATCCAGCTCAGGACAGGGTAGGCTTTAAAGCTGCTAGAATCACTACGACTCTCAGGTGACTCAATGGCACGTAACAGCAGGCCAATGGATTCCATTTGATGTTGCTTGTCTAAGGGGAGAAAATATACTGTCCCTTTGAGTGATTCTCTAAATAGAAATACACACTCCTTTTATTTATTGTTGTTGCTGTCATTAATCACTAATATTGGTTGCAGTTAACTTGGTTTTGACTTCCTTTGATATCGTGTGTACAACTTAAAAGTGACTATAGGGTTTTCAAAACTGTGATCTTTCTGAGGCAGAAAGACCACTAGTCTGTCTTCTACAGTGTCTTCTGTGGAGTCAAACAATTCAGGTAGAAGTCAAGACTTTGATCATTCATGCTACCCAGGTGCTAAGATTCTCATAAACAAGTATATTGTTCACTTTCAGTAATCAAAATACCCCAGATAAGTTCTGTATATTTTTCTTCTTTCAGAGTTTATCTCCATTCTTCAGTAATCAATTATTTTACTAAATTTAGGTTCAGAGATGTGGATGAAAACTTTTTTAAAAGAACACCACCACCCCAAACAGTAAAACTTGACTTATTAAATAGAAAGACATAAGAAAGCAATTGGAACCTCTTTTTGGTTCCATAAATAAATTTTACACATCTTGGAACATATTTAACTTTTTCTGAGCTTCTTTCTCCCTTCAAATTGATACAAAGAATAATTCCTTTCAAATAGTTGAAAACATCAAATGAGATTACAAAAAATTATGAAATATGTGAACTTCAATATAAAGTTATTTAACTTAAATTGAGACCAAAGTTATGTTACTTAAATGCTCAAAGTCTATTTCTCTATAGTTCTCTGTATTTTTATATTGTTCCAGATTGCTTCATCCCAAAGAGCCAACAGTTTGTTTAATAATACAACCAGCTACCAACTTTTAATTACTTCTTTTCTCAAGTTGATGGAAAACTTCCCTAACTCCCTAAACAACAAAACATGAGCTCTAGTAATACCCTGAATCAATAGCTGTTTTTAAAAGTAGAATGAATAAATATGAGTATGGTTAATTCCAGAACAGTTTATTAAATTTAACTTGATTGTGTATGTGGGTTTTAAGATGAAGGAAATATATATATTCTATATATACAATAGAAAAATAATAGAGCTATTTCTATTATGTAATGTTGGTCACTAAATATAAATTAACATTTTAAAATGTAAAATTAGTCTATAACCTATCCCAAATGCTATGTCTATCAGGCTAAATTTAATCCAAAACATATGTTTATTTTCTGACTCTGGAAAATACTTCTGTACAAGATTTAGAAACTTAATGGTAATTAATACAAGCAAAAAAAAAAGTAAAAGAAGGAAATGAGCAAGGTAGAAATTGTGAAGTGGAAGTGTAGTGCCTTCGGAAGGTCCATATTGTTGCTGCTGAGGACAGCCAAGATGACTCTGACTCATAGCAGCCTAGTGTACAACAGATCAAAACCTAGCCTCATCTTTCACCATTCTCAGGCTCCCCGATGTGCCTAAGGCCATTGCTGCAATCCTAAATTAACTATCTTGTTGAAGGTCTTTCTCTTCTTTGACACCTTCTATTTTTTCTAAGCATAATATTTCACTCCAAAGCCTAATCCCTCCTAATAACGTGTCTAAAGTATGTGGAGTGAAATTTCATTACCCTTGTAAGTACCCTGAATGGATTTTTTTCCAAGATAACTCTGTTCTTTGCTATTACATGCTAATTCAATACTCTGCCAAAATCGCCATCTAAACACACCAGTTCTTCAGTTTTATTAATTATCTAATTTTTGTGCACATATCAAGCAAATAAAAATATCATGGCATGAGTTACTCTAATTAGTGGAGTGAGCCAATTTTTAATAAAACACTATAATTGGGATTTTCACATTAAGCCTATTGACTATCAAATGTTGACAACAAATTAATTCTTTTTAAGTGATTGAATAGCCCAAATTAGTTGTACAGTCCAATTGCTGTTAACTCCTTTTTACAGTGCTGTTTATGAAAATGAGTCCACTACAACTCATAGCAACCCTATGAAAAATAGATCAAGTTGCCCTATCTCATGCTGTCCTTACCATCTGCACCATGCTGAAAACCACTGATGTAATCACTCTTTCTTTCTGTCTAACTTAAGATCTTACTCTCTTCCTCTGACTCTCTACATTTCTCCATGTATAATGTCATTTTCCAAGGACTGGATTCCAGAAGGAAAGTTGTCTTCATTTAATTAACAATCGGGTGTAAGCTGATTGGCAATTTTGATTCAATCAACAATCAATTGTGGGCTGGATACCTCTTGTCTAATTGAAAAATGATGTAGAGAACATCATTATTATCAGCTAATCCTATTTTTCAGAAACTTCATTTGAAATAAAATGTAATTTTAACTTCTTTCAAGAGCAAAATCTTCTCTGTAATAGTTTGTAAACTCATATAATCAAAATCCAAAGACTCATTGCATTTGAGTAAGAATCAACTGATAGGTGATGCTCCAGGAGGTTTCTAGAGGCGATAAATCCCACAGGAGGAAACTGTTCATCTTTCTGCCTCAGAGAAGCTAGTGGAAATAGAACTTCTAATCTTTGGGTTGGCAATGCAATTCCCTGCCTACTAGGTCACTTGGACTCTTATGATATAGTCTAGTGTTATATGGCAGCTTCTCTTATGTAACAACTTTACTGTTGTTGAATAACTTACAAGTCAAAACCGACTCACTGCTGACTCTCTAACTAGTATTCAGGGGCAGTAAATAACACAGAAGGGAACTGCCCATCAAGAGAAGCTGATAGATTCAAACCATGACTGCAGGTTGACAGTGCAGCTCTTTACCAACCCATCAAACAACCTCTCATAATTTATCAGCTATTTCAAGACTCCTTAGAACAGTTTCCCTGGGGTCATGCAATATGGTGATTCTTCATTGTGTAATTGCAATACTAAATACCCCCATAAGAAAGAAAAGAATTCACAATAAGGTTGTCAAGACATGGAACATGGCTTGTAGGAGCAGAAGCTTGTGGCTTGTTGAAGAGGTTCCACATACTTTGGCAGCTAGGATAGGATCAACTATATTTTCACACACTCTAAGTTAAACTATTTAAGTTCAGGGTGTGTAATTTTAATTAACACAGACTTTTTATTTTAAATTGACATATTTTAAGTTAAAATATTTAAAATGTGTGTATCACTTTTAGGCTTTAAAGATTATTTAGTTATGCTTTCCTTACTACTTGACTGTCTAGCTGACTACCAATACAAATAGAATACCTCCCCATTTTCACAAGTTAGAAATTGTAGTTTTTCTTATTATTATTGATTAAAATGGGGATGGGAGAAATACTCCTGGATATGAACTAACTGGTTCTGTCTTATTGTATATCAATTCTGTGCTGCCCAATGCAATATATTACTTTAAAGCCACTTGTCGCATCTCATATAGTGATCTTTCTATTAAGCCCACAAATATGTTTTAGCTATAATTATTTCTGTTCATTAAGTCATATCATGTCTCTTATATCCATGTGTGAAGCCAGGATGAAGTAAATGAGAGACACTTTCTGTGACAACTGTCATTTCAGGGCCTGGATTTCTGCTGGGCAGGTACAATTGCCCATCTGTATAGAGCTCTGAGAGCACTAAGACATTAATTCTAAGGATAAGAATGTTCTAAAAGAAGAGAATGGCTACAAATAGAAACTATTGCATGTTTAGTGTCTGATTTTTCAAATCAGTATTATTAGTTTATCAAAGCTAAATTTACCCATATTCTTTACAAGAATAAATTAAGGATTTAAATAATTTTAAAATGCAAAAGAAATATTAAAAATGTATTGTGATGTGGAGAAAGAAAATGAAATGCTCAGAGCTTCTATCAGCACAGAATATTTAAAGACAGAAATAATGAGTTTCAGTTATATAGTTTTAATGATATTTGTATTGCCAAATAGTGGATTTGGCATTTATAATTAGTAATAAAAAATAAAGTTCATGGGGATTTAGTTCTACCTTGAAACTAATATAGCTTAATTTCTTCCTGCGACATTATTTTCTTCCTAAAGTTAATATTTGATGTTCCCTATATTTGATTCTATTTTTCTATTCTTTGGCCTTTTTCTAAAGTGAAGAGACTTTTTCGTGATTATGACACATGCTGTAGAGAAAAAAAAACACAAAAGAAATTACTATACTTTATGAAAATTCCTTTTAGACTTAGATTTGCTTTACTGTAAAAAATGCACTTGAAATTTCTCTTTCTCGTCTGGCTTGAGGGAGCTCCTGTGGTATATAGTCCAGTACATGCTGTGTTAAAAACCAAAAGGTCAAATTGGAATCTACCAGCCTCTCTGCAGGAGAAAGAAGGGAAGTTTCCTCCTATAAAAGATTATAGCCTTAGACACCCAATGGAGGGTTGCTATGACTTGGAGGTCATTGAACAGGTTTGGTCATGCTTAGACATTCATGACAGAATAGTCTATGGGGAAAAAAATTATTGTTCTACAATGTCCAGTTATTTACCTTACAGCTTTAAAATGTTTTAAAATGTGCTTCAGACTTTCTGATCTAATGGCACTGCATCTTAGTTTCCTATTTTTTCAATTAAAAAAAATGTTCCATTACCCATTTTCCTTCTGTAAAGTAGAAGCATTTCTTATGTGTTTCTCTCATTTCTCTCTTTAAATAGATACACTCTTCTCTCATCATGTTTTGTTAGATTGTTAGGTGCCATTGAGTCAAGTATGACTTGTGAACAAAAGATTTGAACCCTTTCTTATCCTGTGTCATCATCGCAATCTCTGAGAAGCTCAAGCCTATTGCTGCATTCACTAAACCAATCCACATCTCCCTTACCATCTCGCCACATTTCCTAATATGATACCCCTCTCCAAGTAATAACATCTTTTAAAGCTTCATCATCTTTGCCTTCAAAGAGTCCTCTGGATGAATATCCTCTAAGACATATCTGTTTGTTCTTATGGCAGTCCATAGGATATTCAGTATTCTTCTCCAACACCACACACAGTTCAATGTTATCAATTCTTCTTCTGTCATCCTTATTCATTGTTCAACTCTCATGCATAGCAAATAACTGAAAAACAAACAAACAAACCATGGTCTGAATCAGGAACATCTTAGTCCTCAAATTGACTTCATTGCTACTCAATAATTTGGAAAGGTCCCTGACTATAGACTTTCCCAGGGCAATATATCACCTAATCTGCTGACTGCTGGTACCAAATGTATGGATTGTGGATCCAAATAAAATGAAGTTGTGGACAGTTTCATTGTTCCTTCCCACTATCAAGATGTTGCCTATTGGTCCAGTGGAGAGAATTTTGTTTTCTTGAAATTGTGTGAAAAGTGCATTGTTTAATTTTGACCCAGTGTTGATCTTGATTGTCCTGGATACAGGAAAAGAAGAAAACAATGAAAATTTAGGGCTCACATATCACTGAGAAGAAGTTCCCTCACACCTTGAAGTAAGATAAGATAAGATCCTCCCAATTGCAATTTGGGAGACAAGGTAGCAATAATATGGAATTATAGGAGTAGGTTAATGAAAGATAAAAAGAAGGGAGTCTTACATTTCACATGCTGAAGGCTTGATGATCAGTGTAAACATCTTCAGAGAATTAGCATCAAACAGGGGAGGTGGAGGGACAGTGAGAAGGAGAAAGATCCTCAACATAGTGACTGCAGAAATGGGTCAAATTGTGTCAGAGATTGTGAGGAAGGCACAGGACAGGATGAGGTTCAGATCTGTTGTTCACAGGATCTCTATGATTTATATTTGATTTGACATCACCTAACAACAACAATGACAACCGACTGCACACAATGAAGGGAATCAGTTTTAGGATAAATGTGTGTGGAATCTCAGTTCAATCCTTCTCTGAAATTCACCTGACATTGTTATTATATCCAGTTGAGCAGATCCTGATCCATAATGATTCTTCCTGGCAGAGTACCCCTGTCTCAGACTTTCTTAGAGTGTAGTACTTATGATAACAAATTGCCAGGTCTTTTATCCACTTGTTTCTGGTATTAAGTGTCATTGAGTCAAGTATGATTCATAGCAACTCAATAAACAACAGGTATGAGGACCTGCCTAGGTAAAGAAAATAAAACACAAACTAATGGACAAAAAACTTCTCAAACTCATTGCCATTGACTTGGAATCAACTGATAGGTTACTGTCCAGGAAGCTTTCCAGGACTGTTAGTCACATGGGAGAAGATTATACATCATTTTTTCCTGTTAGTCACATGGGATAAGATTACTCATCTTGTTTCCAAGGACCTTCTGATAGATTTTAGTTCTTAGAGAGGCTCCATCTTTGACTTGGCAGCATAATTCCCTACAGACTATTCCAGTTCAAAGTGATAATCTTAAGTAGCTGAGTGCTTGAAACTTGAGGGTTTCTACAACTCATCTAAGTATATA
>NW_006399892.1:103996-107081 GCF_000299155.1 Elephantulus edwardii | reverse complement strand
TATATATTATTCAATTCCAAGTAATAGTAACCCCACAGGAAAGAGTAAAACTGTGCCATTGTCTTTTTGTTCAGACATTCCTCTAGGTTGTATAACCCTGGTGTACAAGTTGCCGTCCCGCAGTCACTTGTGGTTGCTGTGAGGCTGAACCCTGTGACACGGATGTGTCAAATGCGTTAATGGTTGGCTACCCAATGCGGACTGAGAGTGGGGTGGAGCTCCCCGATTAACCAAGCGTGGAAGGAGGAGTGGCATCCACTTCTTGCCTCCGGAAACGCTATGAACTTGGAGAGAGGATGAAAGGCCCCCAAGCGTAAAGGACTCTCCTTCATAGGGTAGGTATGGGTGGCCTGCGACTCGACAGCACTTAACAACAACAACAACAGGAAAGAGTAAAACTGTGCCATTGTGTTTCCAAGGCTGTAAGCTTTAAGGATCTAGACTGCCTTATTTTTCTTCCCTGGAGATGCTGGCAGTTTAAGCCATTAATCTTTTTTGGTTAGAAGTTCAATCTTTAACATTTTTGCAACCAGGGATCTTTCAGTTCCAACGAAGAATAAGTCCACACTGAGGTTTAATGATTCAAATGATTATATAGTGAAGAATGTTCTGAAAGAATCTTAAACAATAGGCTGTTTATGTAAAGAGTGGAGCTCTGGTGGCCTAGTGGCAAGAAGTTGTGCTGCAATCCTGCAGACATGCAGTTCAAGACCACCAGCTGCTCTGAGAGACAAGGATGGGCAATCTCCTTCTATGTGATTAACTGCCTCTGAAAACCCCACAGAGGATCAACTATGAATCAGTTCTGACTCTACAGTACTCGACAACAAACAACATGTAAAGAGTCATTTTCTTGGAGAGTTTAATTCAGATAAATTCAACTCAAACTCTTTGCTATCTAGTTGGAAGTGACTCATAGCTAATACTCCAGTGGATTTTCAGAGATTCTAAAACATGCGGGAGATTGCCTGTTTTCTCCTATGGGGCCACTTGTGGATTTTAACCACCCGAGTTTCATCTTTGGATTAATAATGCGTCTTCCTACCTACTAGGCCATCAGAGATCCCTTGAATTTGGTAAGTTGGGGAAAACTATTCAGAAGAAACCAAAAATAGTGAAGAAACAAAGAAAGTGACAATGGTTGACTTTGCATGTGTCCTTATGAATGATAGAACTGCACTAGCAGTTCTCCAGAACATTATGCTATTTGCAAATCTAAATATTGTTTAATGTTGTTGTTGATTGCCGTTGAGTCAAGCATGACTCATAGTGACGCTATGAGCAGAAGAATTGAAACATTTCTACAGCTATCTTTTCTCAAAATTAATAGACTTTCCAGAGGCATGTTGTTTAGAAAGTAGATGTCACTCCTGCTTCCAAATTGTTAAATATGTATGGTTAAATTAATAATTTTTATTTAGTGTGTTTAAGGAAATCCAACTATAGAAATAAGCAC
This sequence comes from Elephantulus edwardii, assembly GCF_000299155.1. Classification (NCBI taxonomy): domain Eukaryota; kingdom Metazoa; phylum Chordata; class Mammalia; order Macroscelidea; family Macroscelididae; genus Elephantulus; species Elephantulus edwardii. Next base: position 105,625 of record NW_006399892.1, on the reverse strand, counting down.
ATTACAGCAATATTAAAAGTACACCAATATTTTTCATTATTTATTATTTAAATTAAAAATGCTAAATGGTTATTTGTCTTTCAAAAAACTTTTTTAAATGAAATATCTTAAATTGTGCTAGGTTTTCAAAAGCATTGAGTTATTTATATTAACAAGACTTGACATTTCTTAAAACTCACTAGTCAAATGGATCAAGATTAAAGAACGATGTTGTCAAGTGGATTTCAAATAGTTCAAGTGACTATAATGATATTAAGCAATTTAATTATATAATGCACAAGAACTAAACTCAACCTTCTTGTTAAATATGGATTTTATAATGTAAGATGATTTTCAAAAGAAAAAAAATATTTTCAAACTTATTAGCCATTTAAAAACTTAATATTGGAAGTAATTTTGCATTAAAAAGCTATTTATGTTAGTAGTTGACATATGTTCCCATTATTATTAACTAAAACATGTTCATTTTCGTTTGTAGTAGTTGAGAAACTGCTGCAATTATTTTCATATAAATTATTTTGTTAGATGCCTTTGTGTTGGTACAAACTCATTGTAACCCTACATATAACTGAATGACATTTTTGTTCTAAACTATCTTGACAATGTTTAAGTTTGAGCTCATTAAGTCACTGTGTCAATCCATTTCAGGAGTCTTCCTATTTATAACTGACCATCTACTTTATCAAGTCCTCTAGGGCTTGGACATTCCTATTAGTGAAATCCATAGGAAGTTGCATTACTAACTTTAAAATAGCTTCTGATTGCTTGTTATAATCTGCTAGTGACTCTGAGAGGAAGAGAAACAGTATCCTCTCGAGTGATTGACTATATCTGAAAAACTGCTGCAGGATCAGCTTTGAGTTGGTTCTGAGTTGTGAGTTGTGATATTTTTGTTTGTTTTTGGGGGTTTTATTGTACTGTTGTATAGTGACACACTTGTATTTGAAGTATAATTTGTACTAAAGAATTAATCTTTGATCTTCTTAGTAAATACCAAAAAAATCTTCCTCACCTTCAACAAGCCTAATGGTGTCATTTTTATAAAATATATATTTTAATTAAAGTTTACAGAAAACTTGGGTTTCCATTCTTCCATATTTTCCTCTCTACTCACCCAGAACATTTAATCGTGCTAATGCAAAACCTATACTTGGACCAAGAGGCAGTCGTCAGAACAGAGCAGGGCAACACTGCATGGTTCAAAATTGGGAAGGTTGTATGCCAGGGATGCATCCTGTCTCCATACCTTTTCAACCTGTATGCAGAGCAGATTATCCGAGAGGCTGGGCTCTATGAGGAGAAGTGTGGCATTAGGATTGGTGGATGATCTACCAACAATCTACGTTATGCAGATGACACAACTTTGTTCGCTGAAACTGAGGAGGACCTCAGGCACTTACTGCTGAGGGTCAAGGACTGCAGCCTTCAGTATGGACTGAGGCCCGGTAGCATCAGGATGGGTGGCGAAGAGATTGAGAGTGTTCACAGGTTCAGTTTGCTCCGCTCCACGGTCAACACTCTTGGCACCAGTAGCCAGGAAATAAAAAAACGTATTGTGATGGGAAAGTCTGCTGTTAGGGACCTCTCTAAAGTACTCAGGAACAACGGTGTCTCTCTGGAGACTAAGGT
>NW_006399892.1:101477-103101 GCF_000299155.1 Elephantulus edwardii | reverse complement strand
GTACCTTAGAGAGGTCTCTGACAGTAGACTTTCCAATGCAATTTGTCTTTTAATTTCCTGGCTGTTGATACCAAGAGTGTTGATTGTAGAGCCAAACAAACTGAAGTTGTCAACAATCTCAGTCTCTTCATCATCCATCAGGATGCTACCAATCTGCCCAGTGATGAGAGTCTTTGTTTTCTTGATATGGAGCTTCAATTAATATTGAAGGATTTTGTAATAATATATCTAATAAAATATTCATATCCAAAATCTATAGACTATTCCAGTATCTCAGCATAAAGATATGAAGAGACTCTTCACCACCGAAGACATCATTCAGATGGCTAACAACCACATGAAAATATCTTCAAGATCACTAGTTAATGCTATTTTTGTTGTATATCACAGTCAGAATCAACTGACAGCTGAGCCATCAGCAGGTTCTCAGAGGCAGTTTAAACTCTTTTTCTTGCAGAGCAGTTGATTAATGCAAACCACAAACTATCTAAGTTACCTATCAGAAAACGCAACTAAAATCAAGAATAAGGTATCATTTTCACCCCAGCAACAATGACGAAGTTCAATATGACAATAAACTATAAATGATGGCGAGAATGCAGAGACATTGGGACACTTATGCATTGTTGATGGGAGGGTAATATAATAAAATCACACGAGAAGACAGTCTGATACTCTCAGAAGACCCAGCTATTTCACTATTAAGAAAATTACCCAAAGAAATAAAATAAATCACAAATAGATGCATGCCTATGGTCATTGAAGTACTGTTCACAGTAGCAAAAATGTCCATGAACAAAGAATGCATAGAAAAACTGTGGCACATCTACACAATCCAGTACTGTGCAGCAGGGAGAAACAATGGAGATCTTGAGAAACAATAAACAACATAAGTGAGTCTAGAGGGCAGTATATTGATTACTCAGTCACAAAGGGACAGGTGTGCTATAAAATCACTTCTGTAAAATCGAGATGATTAATGAGTAATGCAGGTGCAGGGCGGAGTTGAGGAGGACAGAAAGAAAAGGGATAGATTAGGATATAGTGTTGGGATAGAAGAAAGGAAGATAATTCGGAGAAAATGGGACTATGTAGCCAAGATACATTAGTAATAATTGGTGGCTGGAATGCCAAAATTGGGAATAGGAAGAAGGATTAGGAGTCAGGAAACGGGGATTTAATGACCGAAATGAGGCTGTGGACAAAATGGTAGAATTTTGTACAATCAATGATTTATTTATTGAAAATAACTTTTTATTAAACACAGAAAAGGTAATTATACATATGGACCTCACATGACGGAATACACAGGTTGTTGTTGTTATGTGCCATCGAGTCTTTTGCGGCTCATAGTGACGCTATGTACAACAGGCCTAACTCTGCTCTGTCCTGTGGCAATCGCACGATCTCAGATACACCCATGTCAATTACCCCACTCACTAAATCAAGCCACCTCATAGAGGGCCTTCCCCTCCTGCGCTGTCCCTCCACCCTACCAAGCATGATGTCCCTCTCTAAGGACCGGTTTCTCCTCACAACATGTCCAAAGTATGTTAGAAGAAGCCTCAGAATCCTTGCCTCCAAGGAGCCACCCAGTTTAACCCTTTCCAGGATGAATCTGTTT
>NW_006399892.1:97216-99406 GCF_000299155.1 Elephantulus edwardii | reverse complement strand
TTAGATGGATCTTAGCTGAAAGCAGGGAATACCAGAGAAATGTATATTGTGTTTCATTGATTATGCAAAGGCATTTGACTATGTGGATCATAACAAACTGTGGCTGACTCTGAGAAGAATGGGAAGCCCAGAACTTGATTGTGCATACACAGGAGTCAGTTTTATTTTATCTTGCCAGAGATGCATCCTAACTCCATAAGCTTTCAATCTATATGTGAAACAGATCATCAAGCATGCTGGACTTCATGAGGAGGAATGTGGTATCAGGACTTGAACAAGTCTCATCAACCACCTGTGTTATGCAAATGACACAGCCCTACTTGCTGAAACTGAGGAGGACCTGAAGCTCTTGCTGAAGAAGGTCAAGGACTGCAGCCTTCAATATGGATTGAAGCTCAACATCAAGAAAACAAAGATTATCCCCACTGGGCTAATTGGGAACATTATGATAGATGGAGAAGAGACTAAAACTTAATAGCTTGAGCTTATTTGGCTCCACAATCAATACTCTTAGTAACAGCAGCCAGGAAATCAAATGATGACTTTCACTGGGAAAATCTGCTGTAAGGGATCTCTCCAGAGTATTGAAAATCAATAGTGTCAATCTAAAGACTAAGGTGTGCCTGATCCAGATCATGGTCTTTGTAATTACTTGCTATGTGTCATAGAGATGGATAATGACTAAGGATGACAGAAGAAGAATCAATGCCTTTGGGTTAAGATGTTGGAGAAAAGTATTGTTCACGTTATAGACTATTAAGAGAACAAACAGATCCGTCATAGACAAGGTGAAACCAGGATGCTCCTCGGAGGCAAACAATTTTTAAACTCTGTCTCATATTCTTTGGGCATGTTGTCAGGTTGGGTCAGTCCTTGGAGAAGCACATCATGCTTGGAAGATTGGAGGGACAGCATAAGAGAGGGAGACCCTGGATGGGAAAAATGTGTGTAGATGTGTTGGAGACAATTAAATTGCCTCAAGTTAGAGCAAGGTTTAGAGCTGTTGTACATATGGTCACAATAAGTCACAGCAACTCAACAGCAAATACACCAATGACAAGACATTATGAGTAATGCAATCATCAATGTGATAGAGGAAATATATTAGGAAATAAAGAGGGAAGGATGAGTAGACAAATTTGTGTAAATGATTTAATGAAAGGCAAAAAAACCCTTTAACCTATATCATATGTTCACGAGCCGAAAAAAATCTGTAGCATATGTTCAAAAGTCACAGATGTTCGACAAGCTGTACAATGCATATCATTGTCTAGAATAAGCCCCGATAAGCATTGAACTGAATGAGTCCTCACTGGATGTTGATGGTAAGCTCTGGAGGGCTTGAACTAGACTTACTCTACCATCATTTTCTAAAATTTATTCTTCTGTCTCTTTCATTACAATATTTGATTGGAATTGACTAATAGATTAAAAATCTGTGTAAAATTATCTAGTATCTAAAAATAGACATTCACATTTCAAGACAGGGAGTAGAAGAATATACCAATGGTACATTAAATCCATTCTATTTCTTCATTGATAATATTTACAATAAAAATAAAACACAAACTATGCTAAGAAGATTCTCCATTTAGCATTCTAAGAAAATAGCAATGCCTTATTTAGTATCATCAAGCTGACTTTTGTTTAGCTATTATCTCTGTATAATTCCCTTATTCATCATATCAAATGAATTATTAAACTTCTTAAAATTTCCACTGTTGCTTTCTCACTAAACCCACCCCCCCTCAATATTTCTTTTTGTAAGGGATATCTCACCCTTGTGCCTGCTCTCAAGCCGCCCTTCCGCCCAGGAGCACGCCAGAAATCCTGGGTACCTCTGGAAAACGCCTCTTCGTCTCCTATGTGGGCTGGCCTCCCTTGTGCCCGCTCTCAAGCCAAGGGAGGCCAGCCCACATAGGAGACGAAGAGGCGTTTTCCAGAGAGGCGTTTTCCAGAGGTACCCAGGATTTCTGGCGTGCTCCTGGGAAGAAGGGTGACTTGAGAGGGGGCACAAGGGAGGCCAACCCACATAGGAGATGAAGAGGCGTTTTCCAGAGAGGTACCCAGGATTTCCGGCGGGCCCGAGGGCCGCAGGAAACACAATCCACTCAGGAGTTCTACAGGACACGTCACCTTCCCTTGGAGACAGCTCAACTAAACTCAAGAGACACTGGTCAAAAGGAAAAT
>NW_006399892.1:91380-94151 GCF_000299155.1 Elephantulus edwardii | reverse complement strand
GAGGGACATCATGCTTGGGAGGGTGGAGGAACAGCGCAGGAGGGGAAGACCCTCTATGAGATGGATTGATTCGGTGACTGGGGTAATCGGGATGGGTGTATCAGAGGCAGTGCGATTGGCGCACGGTAGAGCAGGGTTTAGGGCTGTTGTGCATAGGGTCGCTATGAGTCGGAAACGACTCGACGGCACATAACAACAACAACAAGGGATATCTATTAGTATTTCTTCCTACACTAGAAAATCTTTCCCTGGGCTTTGTTTTGATGAGTTGTGTTTTCTCCTTACAATTTAGAACAAAACTTGGAACAAGTTTCATTATATTGTTAAGGTTGATTTACTACTCCAACTAATGAACCTTCCTTCTCAATAGCACAGCCATGACAGACATTTATTTTTGCTCACATAACAAACACAAGGATAAAAACTATTAACAAGATAACCACTCTCCATGGCCTGTTAGGGACTTAAGCTAGGAAATTGTTCTCCATCTTTTAACACGTAGCATTTAAGGGTGAGCTCACACATTGGGTTGTTCTGAGTTTTTTATTCATTGGATAGAAAAAAAAATAAGATGACTGGAAATGTCTTTTCATCAGACCTGGCAACATTATGAATCACTTCAATTCACATTCATGCCTCTAGATGAATATATTAAGCACAAGTAAGTACTAGGGAGCCTGGAGAATTTGATTCAGAGATTTTGAGCTTAATAAATCTCCAGAAAATGGCAAAAGTTTCCTGCTAAGAAATGGCTGATCTTTAAGTTATCAGAGTAACATGGAAGACACTACACCACATTTAAGCCACCATTTACTTGTTGTTACCAAGTTGGAATTAACTCATATTTGACTCTTCATTGATTTTCAAGGCTGTAAATCTCAATGGAGGAGATCACCCACCTTTCTCCCACAGAACTGCTGGTGGAATTGAACCATCAGAGAGATGTGAGTTTTTTCTTTAGCAGAGCAACTCTTGATGGACCTCACCACCAGACTTAATTATATTCAAGCTCTGAAAACAGTAAAGCAGTATTTTAAAAGAATGTTGGGCTTGTAGCTTTTGCATTAGCAGTGCAACTCTCTATAGACTATGCCACCAGGAAACCACACTTAACTACCTATAGAAACTTGAATAATTTAAAAAGTAGGATTTACTTTAATTAAGTTGGAACTATTGATGTAATTTCTAAAACAGCAATTATAAGACACAATTACTGTACAGGATTCCAATTTTAGTTCCTGTTGATTAGAAAATGCTATAAGGGGGAATGATCCATAGAGGGAAACATTAAATTGATGCAGTGTTCAGACCAGACTGCAAACTATGATTATATAAAAAGACAATACGCTTGCTTGCTGTTTAAGGAAATAAACAGAATACACTGTTTTATTACTTCTATTTTAATCTAATAGGGAATATAAAGTGCATATACCAAAAAATTAAATGTGCAAAAAAGAAAGATTAATAAAAAAATGTATTAGACTAGGAATAAGAGCTCTGGTAACATAACCCATAGTGTTTTGGTGACCAAGTGGTAAGAAACTATGCTGCAATCTCAAAGGCAAGTGGCTTAAATCTACCAGCTGTTTCACAGAAGAAGAATAAGCCATCTCCTCATGTGGTTTACTGCCTCTGAAAACCTGCTGGAGGGTCACCTATGGATCGTTTCCAATTTGAGGACACGCAGCAAGAAAGGAAGACCAGGTATCTCCAGCGATTCAAATATTCTGGTGGCCCTGAGGGAAAAGAAGGGCAGTCTCTTTCCTGTAGGTTTCAGAAGGTCTGAAATTCAAAGGAGCACCACTGTAAGAGAATAGACTTGATGACAATGAGTTTAGTTTTGATATTGAGTAGGATTGGGAAATCCAAGAAAACAGGAGAATCTCATCAATATTTTAGATGGTTCCTTCCACCATTATATCACTCTCCACTTCTATCTTAAAGTTTCTATTACCTTAAATTTGTATTAAACCTTCCCTTGTCCCTTTAAAGGTCTGGTTTAGGATGAGGAGTTGGGCTGCCAACCCATAGGCATGTGATTTGGGTCCATCAGTTGCTCTTTGGGAGAAAGATGGGCACATCTTTTCCTATGTAATTTACAACCTGAATTCTGATTTATCCACTGAATTCTGACTCCACAGTACACAACATAACAACATAAGAGTATCAAATATATATATAAAATTTAATATTACTGTATACATTTGTATTTCCTTTCTTTAGCTAATCACAACTTAATATGAATAAGGTTTTTGTAAATCTAATTACTTATTTGTTTTTATTGTTATGTGCTGTCAAGTCATTTGCAACTCATAGTGACCCTATGTACAAAAGACATAAACCCTGCTCTATCCTGCCCCAACCACACTGCCTCTGACACACCCATCTCGATTACCCCAGTCACCGAGTCAATCCATCTTATAGAGGGTCTTCCCCTCCTGCACCGTCCCTCCACCCTCCAAAGCATGATGCCCCTCTCCAACGACCCGTCCCTCCTGGCAACATGTCCAAAGTATGTCAAACGAAGCCCCAGAATCCTTACTTCCAAGGAGTAGCTTGGTTTAATCCTCTTCAAGATGATTAACAGAATTACATTAGTTAATATAAAGTATATTGAGCATTAAATTTGATTAATAAAATAGAGAAGTAGACAATAAAGGGAAGTAGACTTGAAAATTAATCCAACACCCTTTCCTGATTAAAGCACTCAACAAAATAGGATTAGAGGGGAATTTCTTCAACATAGTAAAAAGTATCTATGAAAACCCAAG
>NW_006399892.1:68016-88735 GCF_000299155.1 Elephantulus edwardii | reverse complement strand
ATTGGAGCAACAGTAAATGAAATAGTATTTCAGATAAAATTCCCAATTGCTAGATTGCATGAAAAAATGAGACCCAGTTACATTACCAGTTTCAGTTTACAACTAACAATAGATAGGTAAGAGGGAGCTTTGGTGAAGTAGTCTTTAAGGAGATACACAACTAACAAGCAGGTTATGTCTCTACAGTAATGCATGTCCACCAGTGATTTACTGCCTTGAAAACCCAATGGAGGTCAACTATGAATTGGTTACATACTGATAACATTGAGTTTTCTATGAGACAGAATTTCACACAATTATATATTATATAATATGTATTATGTATATACACAAGAATATATTAATATTAACACAAGTATACATCATATAATATGTATTAAATATTATAAATTATATATTAACACATATATATAGTATATATACACAAGAATATATATATGCAATATGAACTTGGAGAAATGATGAAAGTTATACAGGTGTTAAGGTTAAGTGTTAAGTTTTAAGTCATTCATAGGGTCGCTATGAGTCGTCTACAACTCAACAACACTTAACAACAATAACAACAACAACACAGAGAGAGTTCAGTTGTCCTAGTGGAAAGAAAGCAATGCTACCAAGCCAAAGGTGGGTGATTTTAATATGTGGCCCTCAGGCCTGGGTTTAAATTGTTTTCAGTCAAACATTCTTCTAAGTGATGTAGCACTGGTCTGTTCATTTGCAGTACAGAGGTAAATTGTGGTTGCTGTGATGCAGAACACTGTGACACTGATATGTCAGATGTGATAATGGTTACCTTTGATGAACAGTGTTTGGTGGAGCTCCCTGATTAAAACAAGTTTGGAAGCAGGAGTGGCATGCACTTCTGAAATAGCCTCTGGAAGCCCTATGAACTTGGAGAAACAATGAAATTTATACAAATGTTCAGGTCTTTAGTTCATCGGGTTGCTATGAGTCATCTACGACTCGACAGCACTTAACAACAACAGCAAATACACAAGAATATTGTTGCTGTTGTTCATATGTGTCATCAAGTAGCCTGGGACCCAAAGTAACCTTTTGTACAGCAGCTCTGAACCCTGTATTGTCTTAAGCCAGTCTCACTAATTCTGACACACCAACCCCCATTGCCCCGGTCATTGTATCAATCCATCTCATTCAGGATCTTCCTCTCCTGTGCTGTCCCTCCATCCTTCCAAGCATGATGTCCTTCTACAAGGACCAGTCTCTCCTGGCCACGTATAACCCTTTGTCTTCTTTATAACCCTTGATAACCCTTGAGCTGATATCAAGCTGAAGGAACTGAAGAAAAAATTCAAGCCTCAAGTAGCAATACTTAAGGGTGTCATGGACAGAATTTTTAATGATCCAGGAAGCATCAAAGGAAGATGGAAGAAGGACACGGACCTACTGTCCCAACAAGAATTGGTTGACACAGGAGCAACTCATACCTGACTTTCCCGTCCATTGAATTTCAAGGGTGTAAATGACGCGCGCAGTGATTGCCCATTTGGCTCTACTGGAGCGGCTGGTGGATTTGCGCCTCATGTCTATGAGTCAGCAGGGCAGGTTCTTACCACTAGGTCACCAGAGTTCGCCATGTTTTTGGCTTTAGAGACTCACAAGTTCTTTTTATTTTATCTTCTTGATGTTCTGTTTCTTTTTGCTTTACTACATTATTATTGCTCTAGTTTTGCATGGTTATGAAATGTCATTTTTAAAAGCCAATTTTACTGTAACAACTAAATCTGGATGATTACAATAATGCATAACAATTAACAGAACAAAATTTATGTGACAATTTGGATATTATATCAAAATTTGACCTTCCAAAGATTTCCCAGAAGCAATAAATCACATGAAAGAGACTGAACTACTTTTCTTTGCCTTAGAAGTCCAACTCCTAGGGAACTCTGGTGGCCTAGTGGCAAGATGCTACGCTACATGCAATCCCAGAGGTATGCAGTTCAAATCCATCAGATGCTCTGCTGGAGAAGGAGGGGGTACTCTCCTCCTGTACCAGTCAGGTCTGATTTGATGGTACACATAAAAAATAATACAATAAATCTTTTTTTTTTAAAAAAGTGCAACTCGTTGCCACGAGGTTACCATTAGTAAAAATAGATTTGAAACATGTGGTTTTGTTTTTCCCTTCTGAGACAGTCAAAAGAAACAGTACTTACAAAGCAATTTAAGTAAATTCACTTGCCTGACACACAATGCTTATTAGTGTTTCCTTTGAAGATCTTAACAAGTGTGTTTTGCTTTTTTTGTTTTTGTTTGTTTGTTTTGACTTTGGAGAACATGCTTGTAATTTCACATTCTCACTTTACATCCTTTCATGCTTCATATTTGCAGTTCATTGGACTAGTGCTGATATTTTACAGGGAACAAGAGGGATCATAAAAGCTGAACAAATACAGGGTCATTCTCAAAATGTGAGAGTGATCACAAAGAGAGTGAAACAAACACAAAGTCGTGCACAGCTTGGAGAAACATTCTGATTCACATCAAGCAGGAGTGGACCAGGTATGTTGTGAGTCTTATGATTATGACATCGTTGATGACTTCCGTAGTCGATGAGAGAAAAAAAATACTGTGAGGTCAAAACACATTGGCTTGAAATAAAAAAGCAAATATTACTGTTGCCATACACAAAATGTGTAAAAGGTATATCTTATTTCTTTGTGGCATTGTTTAACTCCCACTTTCAGAGGTACATACATAATTGATGGAATAATAGCACCACTTCTCAAGAAATGAATTTGTTTTGCAAGTCATAACAGCATCAATCAATTTCTTCAAAGAAAATCAGTCTGAAGGAAAATGGAAAATAAAACACCTTTATGTAATTTTTATTATCTAAACATTAATTGAATTTATTTCCTTAAGGAATTGTTCCATTTCATTACATGGAGATACATAAATATTATGATAAAATATAAATGTAATGTTTTGATAAATACTCTTTGTTGCTTCCTCAGAAGATAAATTTAGGAAAACACTCATTGTTACAAAATAGAAATAGAATTTTTCACAATAAAAGAATACTGAATTTATTGTACTTTTAATATGCTTAGTACCTCATTTACTAGCATAGAGTAACGACAAGAACTGTGGCTCACACGACAAACTAGACAACACAAAGCTCATTTAGCATATAAATTAAAATTCATGTTAGATAACTATTATTATTTCTAACATACATGAAAGTTTATATGTTGACATTGTATGAAATGGTTACTCATTTTAGTGTTATCTTAAATGTTACATGTACATTAGATTTCACTTGTGTGTGTACAACAAAGGTATTTTAAAGTTATAAATATTATTGTTCACAAAGTTTAGGGCTTTATAAATGCACCAGTGCAATAAATTAATCAAATTACGTTTCCATTGAAATTAAAGTATCCAACAATATGCCCTAGCCTTTCTATTATATGGATGTACAAATTGATCAGAGATTGATTTATTGACTAACATTCTCCATCCTTACTCAGTAATTATTCACGTTTAAAGTAATAGCTGCATATTGCTAAATTTAACTATTGTTGTTATTAAGTGTCGGGTCAAGTTTGACTCACAATGGCCCTATACACAAACAGTATGCCTTTCTGTGCCATCCTCATCATCTCTGATACACTCAGCTCTATCTAACAATAATTAGCCTCCAAACTCTACAACTGTTGCTGTTGTTAAATGTTGTCAAGTCGTAGGCAACTCTTAGAAACCCTATGAACAAAAGACCTGGACATTTGTATAACTTTCATTCTTTCTCCAGGTTTAAGGATTTCCAGAGGCAAGCTATTTCAGAAGTGGATGCCACTCCTTCTTCAAAGCTTGTTTTAATCTGGAAGCTCCACCAAACACTGTCCATCACGGGTAACCATTCTTACATTTGACACATCAGTGTCACAGTGTTCAGCTTCACAGCAACCACAAGTCACCTCTGAACAACAGGTTGGACAGGCCATGGTTATATGACCTAGAAGAATATTTCACCACAAACACCAAAAACCTGAGGGCCGTGGATTAGAGTCACCCACCTTTGACTTGGTGGCATCATTTTCTGTCCACTAGGCTAACTGATCACTCTCTATGCTGTTGTTGTTAAGTACCATAAAGTCATAGGTGATTCATAGCGACCCTATGAACAAAAGAGGTGGACACATCTGTGTCACAGTGGTTCTTGTTTATCAGGAAAATGTAGTATGCATCCAAGAGATCTGTTAATATAAAAAGTTGTAATTACATGGGAGAAGATTGTAAGAAAGATCTATGAACAGATGTTTTCAAGGAGTAGGGACCTTATAGCTAAAAAAATAATCTTGTAGGGGAGACCCTGCATATGAGTGACCCAGAGTGAATTTTGTTTACAGGTGGCATATTCTCATGCACTGTTCATATTAATCTCATTCAGTGCCCTGCACGTTTCTTTCTGCTCTAGTATTCACTTTTCCTTGCGCCTTGTCTTCATGTCATTGTTGGGTCTTTGAGTAAGCAACCAATGCAACCGACTCATTCATTCCCAAAGCATTTTCTTACATTGCGTATTGGAGAATACATCCTTGTTAAGGTTATTTGCATTCAGTCTCGTGGGATTAATATGATTTGGAAAGAAATACTAGCATCTAATAACAGATAAGTAGGCAGGGAAATAGCAAGTATGCAGATTGAGGGGAAGCTAGCTTTCTAAACAACTACATAGATAATTTGTATTTAAATAAATTTATGGGAGAAAGATACCTCCCAAAATATAAACAATATTGAAATGGATTCTATTATCCTAATATCATGTGATATGACATTTTCTGAAAATGAAGATGGTCCCTATCAGGTATAAATAAATCTTTTACTTTTATTTAATACAATCAAGATGCTTTGATAATTACTAAGGATTAGAATAAGAAAATTAAAAATAAAGGTATATTACTAATTAATTGCTCTCATCTTTAAACTTAAATTCTTTCTCTTTATAATATTAGAGGTCTTTGACAGCTGATATTTCCCAATGAAACACTTCTTTTAGTTTCTATACTGCTGTTACCATGAATGTTGATATTGAATCCATGTAAAATGAAATCATTAACAACTTTAATACTTTCTCCATCTATGCTTATGTGAAATTTATCCTGGGACCAGAAAGCAGTCCTCAGAATAGAGCAAGGAAACACTGCATGGTTCAAAATCAGGGATGGAGTGCATCAGGGATACAGCCTACCTCCATTTTTTTCGATCTATATGAAGAACAGATCATTCAGTAGGCTGAGCTTTGGAGTAAGACTCATCAACAACCTACATTATTCAGATGACATATATTTGTTTGCTGAAAGGTGAGAAGAACCTGAAGTGCTTGCTACAGAAGGTCAAGAACTGTAGTCTTCAGTATAGCCTGAAGCTCAAAATCAAGAAGAAAAGATTTTCACCACCAGACTAATTGGCAGCACCATGATAAATGGAGAAGAGATTGAGATTGTTAATAGCTTCAGCTTGCTGGGCTCTACAGTCAATACTCATGGCACCAGCAGTCAGGAAATCAAAAGATAAATTGCACCAGGAAAATCTGTTGCCAGAGTCTTTCCCAGAGTACTGAGAAGCAATGATTTCAGTCTAGAGACTAGGGTGTGCCTAATCCAGGCCATGTTCTTCATAATTACTTGCTATGTATCATAGAGCTGGAAAATGACCAAGGATGATAGAAGAAGAATCTATGCTTTTGAGTTGTGGTGTTGGAGAAGGCTTAAATGGCTTGACAAGAAAACAAACAGGTTTGTCTTGGAGAGGGTGAATCCAAGTTTCTCCTTGGAGGCTAGGATTTTGAAGCTCTGTCTCACATACTTCAGACACTTGGCAAGGATAGACTGGTCCTTGGAGAAGAATATTATATTTGGAAGAGTGGAGGTACAGTGCAGGAAAGAAAGACCTCAGGTGAGATAGATTGACACAGTAACTGGGACAATGGAGATGTCTGTGTCAGAGACAATGATAATGGCTCAGGACAGAGAAGCCTTCAGAGCTATTGTACATAGGATCTCTTTCAGTAACAGGAGTCTCAACAGCACATAACAACAACAACAACAACAACAACAATCATGATGTTGCCTGTTGGCCTAGTAGTGAGGATTGAGGTTTTCTTTACATTTAAGTATAATCTATATTACACAATTAAACTTTTCTTTTCTGCAATAAGTGATACTAAGGGTGATTTTAGAAGATAAACTAAAATATTATGGAAGTTAGAAAGATTTGAAATTAAAAGGGCAAAATGGAAGAATACTCTCAGCATTACTCAAACTAAAAGAAGTTTAAAATCATGTATCGTGTTGCAATATTGTTGTTGGGGTTTTTGAGTCAATATGACTCATATCATCCACATGAATAGCAAATCTGAACCCTGGTGAATTTTGTGTTATCATCATGATCTCTTTTACACACATGTCCATTGCTTTAGTCACTGTGTTTGTATAGTAAAGGGTTTTATGGACAAAATTTTGAACTACACATGAATGTTTAAAAGAAGATATAAGGAATATAAATTAACTATCTCAAAAAGGAATTGGCCACTGGAGACTAAGGTGCACCTGATACAGGCCATGGTTTTTGCAATCACTTGTTATGCATCAGAGAGTTGGACAATGACTAGGGAGGATAGAAGGAGAATTGAAGCCTTTGAGCTGTGGTGCTGGAGAAGAGTATTGAATGTACCATGGACTGTCAAGAAAACAAATAGATTCATCCTAGAGAGGGTTAAACCAGGCTGTTCCTTGGAGGCAAGGATTCTGGGGCTTCGTCTGACATACTTTGGACATGTTGTAAGGAGAGACAGGTCTTTAGAGAGGGACATCATGCTGGGCAGAGTGGAGGGACAGCGCAGGAGGGGAAGACCCTCTATGAGGTGGATTGATTCAGTGACTGGGGTAATCGGGATGGGTGTGTCAGAGGCAGTGTGATTGGCACAGGATAGAGCAGGGTTTAGGGCTGCTGTGCATAGGGTCGCTATGAGTCACAAATGACTCGACGGCACATAACAACAACAACAATAATATCAAGATATAGTAAACGAAAGAGAATAATTGTCAGTTAAGGAAGAATTACAAGGTTCACTGAAGATATTAGCAATAATAATAAGTAAGAAATTTGTAAAAGAGCCCAAATTAAATCTCACGACAGATGTAGAGCTTAAGTGCTCATGATCATGAAAGGCATTTGACAAGCAACTACCTGCCAAACTGACTGACAAGGTCTACATTTGTACCAATTCCAAAGAAAATAGATCCAAATAGAATGTGAAAATCATGTAACAATATCATTCATGTCATATGCAAGTAAAATCTTATAGAAGATATTTTTTTAAAAATTTCTTAAGTGCAGAAATTCAAGTCAGATTATGAAGAGGTCTTGTACACATAACGAATTGTTCAAAGTCCTTGACAATAAAAGATATGCAAATCAAAAGTACAATGATAACCAAATTCCAAAATGCGCAAATGTATGGAAAAATTTTCACAGAGGAAGATATTTGAATGGGCAATAGACACATGAAGAAATGCTCCAAATCATGGGCAATGAGGGAGATGTAAATTAAAACCACAATGAAGTAGCATCTCACTCCAGTAACTGACAAAGTTTAATAGAACATTAAGTAACAAAGGTTGGAGAGGATGTGGCAAGATAGGAACTATAATACATTGTTAGTGGGAGTATTAAATGGTACAACCACACTGGAAGGCAGTTTGGTGCTTCTTCAACAAGCTGAATATAGAAATTCCATAGGATACAGCTATTCTACTGCTTGGAAAATACCCTGAGACAATGAGAACTGAGGCACATATGGATACTTGTACACCAATGTTCATAGCAGCTTTATTCACTGTCACAAGAACATGGAAACAGACCAGATGTCCATCTATAATTGAATGGACTGAGAGATTATGGTACATTCATACAATGGAATACTACATAGTATGCAGGAGTAATGAGTTTGTTAATTATTATTACCTAACTTGGGAGGGACTAGAGAACATTATGCTGAGTTAACTAACACAGTCCAACAGGGACAAATGTTGTATAAAAACATTATTGTAGAATGTGTATGAGGATACAAGGTGGGGGGAGGGTAGAAGCAGAAGGTGAGGCTGTGTGGAGTGGGGGAGGGGGAGGGGGTATTAACCATAAGGTTGTACAATTTTATGGGTGGGATGATGAGGGAAATTAGAAGACTCTTGTTTGAAAATCAATGCATTCCAATTTTGTAAACAAACTAATATTATAATTAAAAATAAAGATACCACAAACAAAACCACAATGAGATATCATCTCACTCCAGTAGCAGTGGCAAAGTTTAACAGGAGAGTAATAAATTTTTTAGAGGATGTGCAGAGATGGAAATTTTTACATACACTTACAATTGTATGATGGTACAACCACTCTGGAAGGCAGTTTGGCATGTTCTCAAAAAGCTGAGCATAAAAATTCCATGTTTCTGTTGTTAAGTGCCATAGAGTCATAGATGACCCTAGCCATCCTATGAACAGAAGACGTCTTGAACATAAAACTTTCATCTTTTCTCTAAGTTCATTGAGTTTCTACAGGCAAGCTTTTTTGGAAGTGGATGGCATTCCTGCTTCCAAGCCCATTTTATTCGGGATATGCACAAAACCCAGGCCCAAGGGCCCTAGGCCTGAGGGCCCCAAAGCCTTTTTTAAAGGCAAGGTCAAATTCTATCAGCTCACACCTATTGTGAGCAAGAGCCACACCCTAGTCTCAACTCTAAACCAGAAAACACATTTTTGCAGAACCCAGCTGGTTTGCTCAACTTTCCATCCTGGAAATAGCCCCAGACAGGCAGGCAAAATCCTTTTAAAGGACCAGCTATTTCACTACTTGGAATGCACCTCAAAAAAATTAGAACTCATGTACAAATGGAGATTTGTACACCAATATGTTGTTAGCAGCATTTTTCACCATTTCAAGAGCATGGAAACAGCTCAAATGCCCAAATGCCCAACCACAATAGAATGGATTGAGACATTATGGAACATTCATGTGATGGAATACCACACAGTATGGAGGAGTAATGATTTTGAAAATCAGTACCTATCTTAGGAAGGACTGGAGAACATTATGCTAAGCGAACTAACTCAGTTCCATAAGGCCATTATTGCACAAATAGAAATATAACTAGTAAAACGTGTATGAGGATTCAAGCAAGGAGGGTAGGAGGAAAGGGGCGAGGATGGTCAGGGGAATAATCATAGGGTCTCACAATTTGATGGGTAGATGGAGGGGTGGGTAAAGGAGCCAGTCAATAGTCATTGTGTCAACCCATCTGACTGCGGGTCTTCTCTTTTGCTGACCTCTTCCTTGGAGTAGGTTATCATCCTTGGAAGGACTAAGGGTCAGCAAAAGAGATGAAAAAGAAGAAGCTTCCCATTGAGATTGATTGACATGGTGAAGGCAGCAAAGGACTCAAGTATATTAGAGAGGATGAGGATGGCGCAGGATAAGGCAGGATTCAGATCTGTTTTTCATAGAGACACAATGGGATGTAGTAGACTCAATAGAATCTAACAACAACAACATACCTTTACAAGCACGATATAATTTTTCAGACAAGATTTCACCATTCTTGTCTGTAAGGAAATCCCTAGTTGCATTTGTTCCAAGACATTTGTTTGTTAGTTTAACAGTCCATAGTACATTATCCAACACCATACCTAAGAGACATCAATGCTTCTCTTGCCTTTCTTATTAATTATTTAACTCTCAGACACAAGAAGTAACTAAAAATACTTTGGCTCCAATCAGGCTTACCATAGCCTTTAAGAAGATATCTTTGGTTTTTAGCACTTTGGAGATATCTTTGACAAGATATTTTCCCACTGTGACATGTCTTTTTGTCTCTTGACTGCCACTGTTATGGGTGTTGATTGTGGATCTAAGTAAAATAAAATTGTTAGACAACTTCATCTTCTTACAATCTGTCATAATATTGCCTGGTGTTTCAGTGGTGAGCATTTTTTGTTTTCTTTTTCTTTTTGTTTTTTTTTTTTCCTCTTAACTGGATATTTATAAAACCCAAACAAACCATACAGGAACTAAGTTACTGATAGTAAATGGTGACTATTTTACTGTTACACTTCATTATTAACAATGCTAAAAAAGGCAGCAATTATTTTTTTGTTTTCTTGATTAAAATGTAACACGTATTGAAGTCTTTGATCTTATTCTGTAAGTGCTTCAAGTCATAGTCAATTTTTACAAGTAAGTTTATATTACCTGCATAATATAGGTTATCAATAAGCCTACCTTCAAACTGGATGCCACATTCTTCTTGATAGAGCACAGTTTCATCAAAGGTTTGTTCAGCATACATGTTAAATAAGTGTGGAGAAGGTATACAACCCTAATGAATACCTTCCCTGGAATGAGGGCCATCGGTGATGATGTATACTGGATCTAAACTCAAAGCAGAGAAAATAAGAAAGATGTTTACTTGTATTTTATTGACTGTTCAAAGGCATTTTACCATGTGCCTATTAAAAAATACTATAGATAATATTGAGAAGGATAAGAATCCCACAACATTTCATTTTGTTTGTTTAAAAATCATACGTACACCAAGGAGCAGTTGTTCTAACAGAACAAGAGAACACTTTATGGTTTAAAATTAGATAATAATAGAAAGAAGTTTAAATGTCTTGTATTGAGTACACAAAGACATTAACCTGTGTGGATTAGAACAAAATATGGATAACATTGGAAAGAATGACATTGTTCTGTTGTGCTCATTAGAAACCTATGCAAAACCCAAGAAGCTGCTGTCTGAACAAAACAAGATAATTCTGCATGGTTTAAAATCAGATGATACTGCTATTGCTGTTGTTATGTGTATTCAAATCACTTGTGACTTATAAGGACCCTAAGTAAATAACTCTGAACCTCACCCTAACCTGGGCCAGTCTTTATGTCTCCGACACACCTACTCCCATTACCACAATTATGGGACCAAGGTTAAGGGACCAAGTTAAGAGATAAAAAAGCTGGTCCCTTCTGGTCATATTCCCAAAATATGTGAGACACAGCATCAAAATCTTTGCCTCCAAAGAGTAGCTTGATTTCATCCTCTCCAGGACAGAGCCGTTTGTTCTCTTGGTGGTCCATGGTATGTTCAATACTCTTCTCCAGCACTGCAACTCAAAGGCATTGGTTGTTTTTTTGTCACCCTGAGTCAATGTCTAGTTCTCTGATTGTTTTTGTTGCTCTTAAGTGTTGTCGAATCACAGGCAACTCATAGCGACCCTATGAAGGAGAGTCCTCAATGCTTGGGTGTCTCTCATCCTCTCTCCAGAGTTCTCTGATACACAACAAATAATTGGGAGACTATGATATGGATCAGGTGCACCTTAGTCTCTAGACTGACACTAATGCTATTGATCTTTTGACTTCCTGACTGCTGGTTCCAACACTGTTGGTTGTGGAGTAGAGTAAGATAAAAATGTTAGCAACCTCAATCTCTTCCCCATCTATCATGGTGCTCCCAATTGACCCAATAGTAAGAATCCAATAGTGAGAATCTTTGTTTTCTTATCTCGAACTTCAATCCATATACTACCAGTATACTACATATACTACAGTTCTTGATCTTCTGAAGCAAAAATATCATTCATAAAGAATGCAAAAGGTCATTGCAAAGAGAGGAGAGAAAAAAGAGACCAAAATGGATGTGGAAGAGACTTTGAATATTACACTAGAATGCTTAGAAGCCAAAAAAAAGAGGAAAAAAATCAGGACGCTAAAGAGCTGAACAGAATGTTTTAAAGGGCAGCTCAGGAAGACATAGCAAATATTATAATGAAAAGTGTAAAGAGCTGCAGTCAGAAAGTCAAAAGGGCTGAATACACCCAGTATTTCTTAAGCTGAAGGAATTGAAGAACAAGTTCAAGCCTTAAACTGCAATACTTAAGGATGCTATGGGCATAAAAAGAAGATGAAAGGAGTACACAGAGTTATTGTACCAAAAATAATTGGCTAACATAAAATAATAAAAAATATGGTCAATAGGTAATGGTGATGAAGAAAGAAAGTCAAGCTGCTCTGAAGGAATTGGCAAAAACAAGGCCCAAGGAATTGATGGAATACCAACTGACATGTTTCAACAAACAGATACTGCCGTGAGTTGTGCCATGAAATCTGGAGGACAACTACTTGGTCAACTGACTGGAAGAGATCAAAATTTATTTACATTTTTAAAAAAATAATCACTCAACAGAATGTGGAAATTATAGAATAGTATCACTAATACCACACACAACAAAAGTCCTGCTGATGATTATAAAAATAAAAACTAAAATTTTAAAAAACCCACAAAAACTCAAACATGACTAGAATAGTACATTGACAGAGAACTACCAAAATTACAAACCAGATTTAGAAGAGGCTATAGCACTAGATACATTCTCGCCAATGACAGAAGGATCTTGGCTGAAAGCAAAGAGTACCAGAGGAATGTCAATTTGTGTTTTATTGACTGTACAAAGTTATTTGACCATGTGGATCATAAAAAAACTTATGAGAAGAATCAGAATCGCAGAACATGTGACTGTGCCCATGTAAAACATATAGTTAGACCAAGAAATAGTCATTGGAACAGAGCAAGGAATCACTACATGGTTCGAA
The DNA here is from genome assembly GCF_000299155.1 of Elephantulus edwardii. Taxonomy (NCBI): domain Eukaryota; kingdom Metazoa; phylum Chordata; class Mammalia; order Macroscelidea; family Macroscelididae; genus Elephantulus; species Elephantulus edwardii. Next base: position 76,060 of record NW_006399892.1, on the reverse strand, counting down.
ATCAGTCAAGGACTGTATCAGGAATGCATCATATCTCCATACATTTCAATGTATATGTGAAACATATCATTAGGGTGGCTGGAATTATGGGTGAAATGTGGAATCAGGATCAGAGGAAGATCCATCAACAGCCTGTGTGCTATGGACATAGCACAACCTTGCTTGCTAAAACGTAAGAGAACCTGCAGAATTTGCTGCAGGGAAAATACTAGATAAATGTTTAGCTGTCTTTAATTGACCATGTAAAGGTATTCAACTTTGTTTATCATAATTAATTTTGAAGATGTGATGAAGACGGACAATTTCAGAGTACTTAATTGTAATTCAATGTAACTTGCACTGAAAAAAAAATCCATTTTTCCAACAAAACAGTGGTATATGGCATGTTTTAAAATCCAGAAACATGTGTCAGGTCTATATCTTTTCACATCGTACCTTTTCAAGGTTTATGATGAGCAAATAATCCATAAACCTGGAGTAAATGGAGAATAGCTCAGCATCAGAATTTTAGGAAAGCTCATTAAAACCTGTGATATACAGATGTCACAATCTTGCTTGCTGACATTGAAGAATACTTACAGCATTAAATGAAGAAAGTAAAATCATTATGGCTTCAACCATGATACAAACCAAAATCCTTACAACTGGATCAAATAAACACCATTATGATAAATAACTAAAGGTTTGAAGTTGTCAAGAATCCTTTATTTTTTTTACTTAGACCCACCATTGATGTCCACTAAAGCATCAGTCAATAAATAAAATGGCACATTTTTGTTGTCATGTGCCCTTGAGTTACCTATGACTCATAATGACCTTATGTACACCTCTGAAGTCTGCTCTATGCAGAGCCAATCTCACTGAATCCAACACACCTACTCTTATTGCCCCAGTTACTGGGTCAGTCCATCTGATCCAGGGTCTTCCTCTCCTGTGCTGTCCTTCCACCCTTCCGAGCATGATACACTTCTCCAAGGACTGGTTCCTTCTGAACACATATCCAAAGTGTTTAGTGGCATGCCTGAAAGAAGTCAGTAAAAGAGAGATAAAGTTTAGAGTCATAACTTTTATTCAAGTGGAGCTCCTGGGCGAATTCTCAGTTCTGAAGAGACAGAACAGGGAATTCACAACCTTGGGGGATTGGGGAGGATTTTTATAATGGACTTTTCAGGGAAGAAAGGTAGTTACATTCCACTTTTTCTTTTTAAAATTAATTTTAATAAAAGTTTATAGAGACTTAGGGTTTCTAGTCATTCACTGTTACATTTTTCTCCTTGCCCACCTGCCCTATTTATTCTTTTCCTTGAAAAGTAAAGCTCTTTCATTGTTATGCAATCCCTCCCACAAGTCCACTCTACTGGGCAGTCTTCATTCTGGACTCCTGTCATGACAATAATACCCAATCATATACCCCTTTTAAACAGTTCTCTCCTTCTACCTACCGTCAACTGATTTTTGACAAGGAGATGAAATCAGTTAAGTGGGGAAATGACAAATGGCGCTGGCAAAATTGGAAAACTATCTGCAGAAAACTCAAGCAAGATCCACACCTTACTCTGTACACAAGAGTCAACTCAAAGTGGATCATGGACCTAGGACTAAAACCAAGGACTACAAACTTCATTAAAGAAAAGCTTGGAAGAACTCCTAATCCACAACATAAACAATCGTCCAAGCATCCTGGAAAATCTATAACCAGGATAGGATAAAATAGATGAATGGGACCTTCTAAGAATTAAATCCCTATCACATCCAAAAATTTCTCCAACACGGTAAAAAGGGAAGCCACGGATTTGGAAAAACACATTCCACTTTTTAATTTATGATCCACAATTGGTTCAGCTAGGAAGACAAGGTCATTTGTTCTTCTTATCAGCAGCAGGTAAGGCTGTCGGCATTTGAATTCTGAATTCTTGTTCTCCCTCCTGGCCCCCTTAAGCAGGCCTAACACAAAGTATGTGAGATGAAGCTTCAAAATCTTATCATGTAATAAGAAACTTGGCTTCACCCTATTAAAGAAAGACCAGTTTCTTTTCTTGGCAGCCCATGGTATGTTCAAGACTCTTCTCAAGCACCACAACTTGAAGGCACAAATTCTGTCATTCTCAGTCATTGTTCAGTTATCTGATGCATAGCAAGTAATTACAAAGAACATGGTCTAAATCGGGCATACCTTAGTCTCTAGGCCGACATTGTTGCTTTTCAGTTCTCTGGAATGATCCCTGGCAGTAGATTTTCCAAATGCAATTAATCTTTCGATTTCCTGATTGCTGGAACCAATAGTGCTGATTGTGGAGTCAAGTAAGCTGTAATTGTTAACAACCTCGATCTCTTCCCCATCTATCATGATGCTGCCAATTGGCCCAGTGGTGTGAATCCTTGTCTTAATGTTGAGCTTCAATCTCCATTGAAGACTACAGTCCCTGAACTTCTGCAGTAAGTACTTCCTGATTTGACCTTTGTTAGTTTTTTTTTTGGTTTTTTTTTACTTTTGTTAGTTTTATTTGAACTTGCATATTAGTAGTTGATGGTCTATTCAGCAATCAGCACTTGGCCTAATTTTCAATACTAATATTGATCTTTTCTAACGGTTTCTTCCACAAATATAATCGATCTTATTTTTGTGCGTACTGTGAGGTGAAATCCATGTGTATAGCCTGTGTTTATGTTTCCTATAAAAGGTATTTGCAATAAACAAATCATTGATTGTGCAGAATTCTATCATTCTATCCCTCATCTCATGTTCAACCTCAACTCTGTCTCCAAGTCCATGTTTTCTAACTACTAATCCTTCTTTCTGGTTCCCAACTTTTGCATTCGAGCCACCCATTATTATCAATGCACCTTGGATGCATGTTCAATCAATTTCTGACTGCAAAACTTTAATAGAAATCATCTATTTTCTCCTATTTGGCTCTGTTTGTTGGTGCATAAATCTGAATGATAGTGGTTGCACTTTCTGCAAAACATACTTGTTCACTGTTTCAGTAGAGCATAGGATATAGAAGACTCTCTGCTAATACCACAATAAAAAAAAAACCACACCAAAACAAATGACAATAACAACGAATAAAACCACACAAACCTTTTGTTTTCCTTATGCATTGTTCTACATTTAGATGAATATGGAGCAATTGAAAAATGCCATGTTTTGGTTCAGATGCCACTTAATCCTTAAATTTACAACTTGCTTTTCAGAACTTTGTAGAGGGGTTGGACAGCAGATTTTCACAATCTAACACATCTTTTACTTTTTTGAATCTTGTTACCATGGATGATAATTTTACACAGAAGTAAAATGAAATCACTAGCTGTCCAGTGGTGATGGGTTTGTTTCCTTGATGTTGAGATGTAGTCAATATTGAAGGCTGTAGACTTTGATCTTCTGCAGTAAGTGCTTCAAGTCTTTCTGCAAATAATGTTATGTCTTTTTTGTAAGTAGGTCATCGAATCTTCCTCCAATCTTGATGTCATGTTCTTCTTCATATAGTCCAGCTTCTCAAAATATTTGCACTACATACAGACTGAATAGGTGTGAGATAGGCTACAACCATGATCCACACCTTTTCTGATATTAAATCGTGCTGTTTTCCTTTGTTCTATTAGAACAACTGCTTTTGGTCTATGTATAGATTTCTCATGAGCACAGTTTTCTGGAATTTTTGTTTACCATGGCTAGATGCTAATTTTAAGACAGGTAGCAATATTTCTAATTTTCTTATTTAACTTACTACCTGGATAAAATGATAAAGTTTCTTCAATTTAAACGAATCTATGTTTGCCTTTTTACCCACTTAACTTTTACTGTTCATGTTAGGTTCAGGAGCCATGTTGTGATTGTTATCTTGTTATGTGTCATCTAGTCAGAAACAACTCATTGTTCACCCCCCACCCCACACACAGGTTTTCAGAGACAGTAAATCACACAAGAAAAGACTGACATCTTTATCCCATGGAGCACCTGGTAAATTTGAACCACATGCCTTTGGGTTGGCAGTCCAACTTCTTACCACTAGGCATCCCTAACTTCTAATTTAGGTGAAATAATTAATTATCCGAACTCTAGGTTAGTTTTTAATGAACTAGGTTAATGGTTTAATTTGAACCAGCTACTCTTCGGGAGAGAAAAGTGCAGTGATCTAATTACATAAAAATTGTATACTTAGAAAACATAAAGGGTAATTATATAGGGTTGCTAAGAGTCAGAAATTACTCAATGCCTTTCTTTTCTTACTTGCTTTCACTTCTATTTTTTTTTAAAAAAAATCTTAGTTCTATACATTCTATTTTTTCAAGGAAATTACTGTACAGAAATTGTAAATTGTTCTAATGATGGCCTTTGATAACTCTTTCAATTGCTTCTCGTGTTTTTTGGTATTTATTATCACTGTGGTTTTTTTTCTCTGCTATTTCTTTTTGCACTTTCTTATTGTTGGCACTGTAAGGTACTCCACACTCACCTTACAAATTCTCTACCACCTCTTCTACCAGTCGCTGGTTCCTTCTATTAAAGAAAGGTCTGAGCATCAGCTATGGCTGACCCTTTATATGCTTGCAATCTTTTGTTTCTATGTTAATTTAAACATCTGATAGTTGGTAAAAAAAGTATTGTGAATATAGCAAAATATATACCAGTCTATTTTGGCACACTCTGTTTCATTACTGTTCTAAGGATGACTTTTATATTTTTGAAAGTGCGTTGATCAGAAAGGGAATTCTACAAACTTTGGAACTTTATATAAAATTAATTTTCAGAGAAATTAATGTTTATTCTGCCAGCTACCTTTGAGTTCCCCCAAGTTGGCATCACTTTAAATTAAAATATTCATTTGAGGTTTCTATGACAATAAAAGTTGAATTTTCATTGCAAATGCATGGGAAGCCTGTGGTTATGAACTCTCCAGAGAAATATAGAACTTCTCCACTTCTTGCTATACCAACTTTTCAGGCCAGCAAGTTTCTTAGTAGTGCCTTCTTCACAGTAGGATTTATTTCTATACTCTTGCATTGCAAATCTAGCTTTTTAATTTCCTGTGAAATTTTCTCTATTGCTTAGGTCTCAAGTTTATCTCACATCTACAAACTCTGAGTACAAGTCCAATGTTCTGTGACTAATTTCTGGCAGTAAGTATTGAGGTAAAGTTGTCTTTGACCCCAATCACCTCATAAGTTTCATCTTTTATTTGGATCTTGACTGGCCTGAATTTCATGCAACTTTATGGAAGTCTTTGATAATTTTTAAAAGTTTCCTGAATATTACCTGGTTTGATGAGAAGGGACTTTTGAGAGGTTTTTATGTTCTTAGAATATATAGAATAGTATGTTCTATCTGAAATTTTAGCAACCACTACATCATGGCACATTTCTATTTTCAGTTTCATTATTTGGTACTCAAACTTACTGTGCTACTACTTAAAAAACCGTTTTCTGATTCTCATTGTTGCCACAGAGGAAAAATACCTATCCTGGAAAGAGCACAAGGTTTCAAATGCATTTTCCTCACTTAAGCAGTCCCTGGGAATCACTGTTTAAGTAAATTTTGGCAGTTTGAACTCTCAGCTTTACCATGCAAGAATTCCCTAACAAGCAGCTTTCATAAAGATTACAGCCACATAAACTTAAGAATCAGTTCCTGTCTGTAACACATAAGGCCACTATGAGCTGTAATTGACTGAAAAGTCAGACTCATTCTAAGTAGAATTTTAAATTACATTTATTTTAGTAGTTGTGTAGTAGAGAAGAATGGGAATCGAAGAACATTTGATTGTGCTTATGTGAAACCTATACTTGGACCAAGAGGCAGTCCTCACAACAGAACAAGGAGACACTACATGATTCAAAATCAAGAAGGGGTCCATCAGGGATGTATTCTGTCTCCATACCTTTTCAATCTGTATGCAGAACAGATCACCTGAGACGCTGCTCTGTACGAGGAGGATTGTGGCATCAGGATTGGTCGAAGAGTCATCAACAACCTGCATTATGCAGATGACACAACCCTGCTTGCTGGAACTGAGGAGGACCCGAAGCGCTTGCTGCAGAAGGTCAAGGACTACAGCCTCCTATATGGATTGAAACTCAGTGTCAAGAAAACAAAGATTCTCACCACTGGGCCAATTGGCAGCATCAGTATGGATGGTTAAAAGATTGAGATAGTTAACAGTTTTAGTTTACTTGGCTCCACAGTCAACACTCTTGGTAGCAGCAGCCAGGAAATCAAGAGACAAATAACATTGGGAAAGTCAGCTGTGAGAGACCTCTCCAGAGTAATGAAGAGCAATGATGTCAGGCTGGAGACTAAGGTGTGCCTGATCCAAGGTATAGTCTTCACAATTACGTGCTATGCATCAAAGACTTGGACAGTGAATAGAGTTGACGGAAAGAGAATTGATGCCTTTGAGCTGTGGTTCTGGAGAAGAGGGTTGAATATACCGTGGTCTGCTAGGAGAACAAACAGGTTTGTCCTGGAGAAGGTGAAGCTGGACTGCTCCTTGGAGTTAAGAATTCTGAAGCTTCGTCTGACATACTTCGGGCATGTTGCAAGGAGGGACTGGTCCGTGGAGAGGGACATCATGTTTGGGAGAGTAGAGGGACAGCGCAGGAGAGGAAGACCTTCAATAAGATGGATTAATTCTGTGACTGGAGTGGTGGGAATGACTGTGTTTGAGATGGCTAGGTTAGCACAGGATAGAACGGCATTTAGGGCTCTTATACATAGGGTCACTATGAGTGGCAAGTGACTCAATGGCACATAACAACAACATAGTAGAAAATAAGAAATTATTCTAAAATATTCTAAAAAAGTATTTTAAAGGCAATTTAGTTACTAGACTATATATAGAGGGCCACACAGTGGAGTCACCCACCTCTGGCTTGGAAGCATGGCTTTCTGTCCACTAGGCCAACTGCTCACTCTCTCTATCTCTATGCCGTTGTTGGTGGTAGTGTTGTTAAGTGCCTTCGAGTTGCAGGCGACTTAGGCCTGCCTTTAATTGTTCTTGGTGAAACATTCTTCTAGGTCATGTAACACTTGCTGTACAGAGGTAATTCGTGGTTGCTGTGAAGCCGAATATTGTTACCCATTGTGGACAGTTTTTGGTGAAGCTCCCCAATTAAAACCAGCTTGAAAGGAGAAGTCTCATCCACTTCTACACTAGCTTGCCTCTGGAAACTCTGCGAACCTAGAGAAAGGACGAAAGTTATACAGGAAGTGTCCAAAACTTTTGTTCATAAGGTCGCTATGAGTCGCCTGTTACTAGACGGCACTTAACAACAATAACATCACCCCTAGTCGTTGTCCTGCTTTCTGATAGATAATAAGTAATTGCAAAGACTATGTCCTGGATCCGGTGCACCTTAGTCTCTGAACTGACTCTGAACTTTTCAGTGCTCTTAAGAGGTCCCTTACAGCAGACTTTCCCAATGCAATTAGTCTTCTGATTTTATGACTGCTGCTACCAAGAGTGTTGATTTTGAAGTCAAGTAAACTAAAGCTGTTCACAATCTCAATCCCTTTACTGTCTATCATGATGCTGCAAATCATCTCAGTGGTAAGAATCTTTGTTTTCTTGATTTTGAGCTTCAATGAATATTAAAGGCAACAGTCCTTGATCTTCTGCAAAAAGCACTTCAGGTCCTCCTCAGTTTCAGCAAGCCAGATTGTATCATCTGCATAGCACAAATTGTTGATGAGTTTTCCTCCATTTCTGTTGCCACACTCTTCCTCATAGATCTCAGCTTTCTAAATGATCTGTTCTGCATATAAGTTGAAAAGGTATGGAAATATGACATTTCCCTGTTATATACTTTTCCTAATTTTGAACCATGCAGTGTTTCTTGGCTCTGTTCTGAAGACTGCCTCCTGGTCCAAGTATTGTTGTTATGTGCCATTGAGTCTTTTGCAAGCGACCCTATATACAAGAACCCTAAATGTCTTTCTATCCTGTGGCAACCTCGCTGTCTCAAACACATTCATTACCACCACTCCACTCACAGAATTGACCCATCTCATCGAGGGTCTTCCTCTCCTGCGCCGTCCCTCCAC
>NW_006399892.1:61546-63116 GCF_000299155.1 Elephantulus edwardii | reverse complement strand
GACGGGTCCTTGGAGAGGGACACCATGCTTGGGAGGGTGGAGGGACAGCGCAGGAGGGGAAGACCCTCTATGAGATGGATTGATTTGGTGACTGGTGTATCCGGGGTGGGTGTGTCAGAGGCGGTGCAGTTGGCGGAGGATAGAGCAGGGTTTAGGGCTGTTGTGCATAGGGTCGCTATGACTTGGAAACGACTCGACCGCACATAACAAGAACAACAACAATTTCACATGCTACTAAATTTGTATTAAAGAGTACCCCAAAATGGCTAATACATTGACAGAGAATTACCAGAAAGTACAACTGGTTTGAGATGAGACCATGTTATCAATGATATTGCTGATGACAGATGGATTTTGCCTGAAAGCAGAGAATTTTAGAAGAATATTTATTTGCATTTTATTGACAATGTAAAGGCATTTGACTATGTGGATCATAGTAAATTAGGGCTAACTTTGAAATGAACGTGTATCCCAAATTAATTGATTTCATGTGAAACATACCAAGAAGCAGTCAACCAAACACAGCAAGGGGACAGTTCATCATTTAAAATCAGGAAAGATGTGTGGCAGGACTATAACTTATCTTCATATCTCTTTAATGTATAAGCAAATTATTTGAGATGCTGGATTTATAAAGCATATGGCATCAGGGTCATTATAAGAGTCATTGACATCTTTTGTTATTCAGATGAAGAAAACTTTTGTTTGCTAAAAGCTAAGAGGACTTGGAATTCTTGCTGCAGAAGATCAAAGTTTACAGCCTTAAATAATGGGCTACATATAAAAATCAAGAAGAAGAAAAATTTTCCCACACTGGGTCAATAGGTAATATCATACTAGGTGGATAAAAGATTAAAGTTACCAATGATTTCATCTTACTTGCACCCACAATAAACAACCTAGGCATCATAAATCAAGAAATCAAACAATACATTGCGTTGGATAAGTCTGCTCTGCAATGATTAGGTTGCAGTTATCTGCTACCTTAAGGTATTAAAACTAGTACCTTAAATATTTCTCGCGTGTGAACTTATACAAATATAACATTTCAAAGATATTTTATCAATACAAAAGGTAACTTTAAAATGTACTATCATTTTATAGAGAGTTTTGCATCCAAAGAAACAATACAATTAATTTGGACATAAAATGAAATTTATTGTTCTTGTTAAGTACCACCAGTCATAGTCTATGCATAGCTGACCTTCTTGTGGGTATTCAGAGGCAGTAAATCGTACAGGAGGAGATTGCCAAATAATCACCTAACTGTATGCATTTCAATTGTATAATACATGTTTGCTGGATATTTAAATTTAAAAAACCACCCTGTGTTGTCATTGTTGTTAGATGTTGTTGAGTCAGTCTTGACTCATGGGAGCCTAACATTCTTGGTTGGAATGCTTTCTTGAGTTTTCTAAGTAGCAATCTTAATGGTAGCAGGTTAACAGGTTTTAAATCTTGGAGTTGCTGGATGTGTTAAAACCACTGACATTTCAGTTTGCAGGTGAGATCTTAACCGTAGATTTCCCAGGATAACTTAAAGTTGATATAGCAAGAAAAATTCTGCTGA
>NW_006399892.1:58244-61419 GCF_000299155.1 Elephantulus edwardii | reverse complement strand
TGTTCTCCTAGCAATCCATGGAATATTCAATACTCTTCTCCAGAACCACAGCTCAAAGCCATCATTTATTTTTCTACCATCCCTAGTCACTGTCCAACTCTTTTATGCTTATCACGTACTTGCAAAGACTATAGCCTGGATCAGGCAGTACAAGTATAGGTTTCACAAAAGCGTAACCAAGTATTTTGGGGTTACAATTCTTCTCAGAGTAATCCACAGTTTGTTGGAATCTACACAGTCAAATGCCTTTCATAGTCAATGAAACATAGATATGCATTCCTCTGGTACTCTCTGTGCTCGGCCAAGATATATCTAACATTAGCTATAATATCCCTAGTACCACAGCCTCTTCCAAACCCAACCTGCTCATCTAGCAGTTCTCTGTTGATGTTTTGTTCCAGTCATTATTGGATAATTTTTAGCAGTTTCTTGCTTGCACGTGATGTTAATAATATTGCTTGATAATTACCACACTCTGTTGTGGTAATTCTTTCTTTGAAATGAGAACAAATACAGATCTCTTCAGTCGGCCAGGTGGTTGTCCTCCAGATTTCTTGACACAATTTGGTGAGAGCATCCAGGGCAGCATCTGTTTGTGTAAATATGTCAATTGTTATGCCATCAATTCCTAGGACCTTGTTTGTTTGTTTGTTTGTTTTTGTTTTGCCAATTCTTTCAGAGCAGCTTAAACTTCTTCCTTCATCACCACAGGCTCTTGTCCATACATTGTTTCATTAAATTCTTCTGTATCAGCCAATTGCTTTAGGTACAGTGACTCTGTGTACTCCTTCCATCTGCTTTTAGTGTTTCCTTTTTAATGTTTTTTTAATACACAGCACATAGCATCCTTAAGAACTACAACTTGAGGCTTGAATTTGTTCTTCAGTTCCTTCAAGGAATATTCAACCTGAATCCTTCTGATAATATCGATATTTTTGAAGGTATTTCTTTGAGTTTGTTATGTTTAATTTGTTTGATTTGTATGTTTGTGTATAAAGGATGCTCATCTAGATGATAACATAATTATGATAAAAACAAAATGGGGGAAATATGGGAAGCCAATACTAAATATTTGTAATAAACTGAATGCTATATAAAAAATAATAATAAAGAATTTTAAAAAAATAAATACTGAGCAAGTTCAACTCTTTTCATTTTCTAACTCCATTTCTTTCACATTTTATTATAATACTTTACTTTGTCTTCATGTGCTGTCTTTTGGAACCATCTGTTCAGTACCTTAATTTCTTTCCTTTGCTTTGGTTTCATTGCACTCTAGTGCAATGTTTAGTGTCTTCTGACATCCACCTTGGTCTTTTCTTCCTCCTTTGTCTTTGTAATGACCTTTTAAAAAAAATTTTTTTTACAGAGGTTTTGGATTTCCATTCATTCATTGCCGCAATTTTCTCCCTGCCCACCCCTCCCCACCAGCTCACTTCCCCCTCCGAAGAGAGAAAAAAAAAAAAAGGAAAAAAATTCCTTCATTAGTATACGTGGGAATTGTAATGACTTTCTATATACTTCATGGATGATATTCTTTTTTTTTTTGGATGATATTCTTGATAGCACAATAAAAGATAAAGATAATAAGTCAAGCCAAATTATTCAAGTGAAAACAGGCTAATTTTTCTATAGAAAAGGAAGCATTTATTGTCTTCTTCTCCCCCCTCCCCTGTAGAACTATTCAATAACAAAAACTATAGCTGATCTTTCACTGGGTTTCTGGGGCTATGTTATCCCTGACTCATAGCTGATCTTCCACTGAGTTTCTGGGGCTATAAATTGCAGGAAAGGAGTTTGATCAGCTTTCTCCCAGGAAGCTACTGGTGGATTCTAGACGCCAGAGAGGCACAATATTTGGGATAATTATACAATTCTCTATTGACTACACCAAGAGTAGAACGATCCTTGCTGTTGATGAGTGTCATCGGGTTGACTCTAACTAAAAGTGAGCCTATGAACAACAAATCTGAAGCTCTAGCTATTCTATGCCATCTTTACCATCTCTGATATATTTGAGCTCATTGTTATAGTCATGGTGTCAATCTATCTTATTGAAGATCTTCCTCTCTTGTGGACTCCCAATGTTTCCAAGTATGATCTCTTTTTTCCCAGGACCAGCTTCTTTTAGCAATGTCCACAACATGCAATAAAGGTTGTTATCCTTACCTCCAAGGAGCATCCTTGCTGTCTTTCTCCAAAATATATTTTTTTCTTTTGTCAAATCAAAAGCCTTGATTCTTCTTCTGCCATCTTTACTCACTTTCCAGCATCTAGATGGATTATAAGTAATGGAAAATTGCATGGTTTGATCCAAATTCACCTTAGTTTATACACTGCTGTCATTGCTCCTTAACACCCTACAGAGGTTCTTGACAGCAGATTTCAGAAACCAATGATAATAAAAGCAGAAGTTCAAGCTGTACTGATAAAGTTGGTGAAAACAAAAGTCCAGAAATTGATGTTCTACAAATTGTCTTGTTAAATAAACAGATGAACACCTACACATGCTCATCAGCCAATATAAAAAATTTTGGAAGACAATTCCCTGAAAAACTGACTGCAAGAGATTCATATTTGTTATCATTTCTGAAATGTTTCCAACAGAATGCTGGAAATTATTAAAAAACACACTAATTTCACATCCGTTGCTTATCGGAGGGGGCTTCCCTTCTGCCCAGGAGCACACTTGTCAGAGTTCCCAAGGGCTTCTTCCCACCAGAAATCCCTGGTACCTTTGAAAAACGCCTTTCTGTTGCTTATCTGAGGTGGCAACCGCTTTCAGGTTTCCCTTCCGCCCAGGAGCACACTTGTCAGAGTTCCCAAGGGCTTCTTCCCACCGGAAATCCCGGGTACCTTTGAAAAAAAGGCGTTTTTCAAAGGTACCCGGGATTTCCAGCGGGTCCTCGGGCCTCAGGCTAGAAACGGAAACATAATCTACACAGGAGTTCTGCAGGACACGTCACCTTCCCTTGGAGACAACACAACTAAACTTAAGAGACACTGGTCAAAAGAAAAATGTCAGCGGTCAACGTTTTTGGAATTACAGAAGCCAAGAAAGCTTAAGATACAAACTGTCAGATCATGGGTTGGACAATGGAAGATATTTTCTGAAGGGACTTGGTAGATGAGAAGGTTTATCCTGGTGGAGGGTGGAGCTGGGAAGCAAGTGGGT
>NW_006399892.1:49650-53852 GCF_000299155.1 Elephantulus edwardii | reverse complement strand
TGGTTAACCTTGAAGAGAATGGGAATCCTAGAACACTTGATTATGCTTATATGAAACCTATACTTGAATCAGGAAGCAGTCCTCAGCAAGGAAATACTGCATGGTTCAAATCATGAAAGGGGTGCATCAGGGATGCTTCTATACCTTTTCAGTATATGCAGAACAAATCATTTGGGAAGCTGGGCTTTATGAGAAGGAATGTGGCAGAAAGACTCATCAACAACTTATGTTATGCAGATGAAACAAGCTTACTTGCTGATACTGAGGAGGACCTGAAGAGCTTGTTGCAGAAGGTCAAGGGTTGTAGTCTTCTATATAAACTGAAGCTCAACATCAAGAAGACAAAAATTCTCACCATTGATCCAATTGGCAACACCGTGACAGATGGAGAAGAGATTGAGGCTGTTAACAATTACACCTTGCTCAGCTCCACAATTAAGACTCTTAGCATAAACAGTCAAGAAATTAAAAGATTAATTTCACTAGGAAAATCTGCTGTCACAACCTCTCTATAGTATTAAGAAGCAACAATGTAAGTCTAGGGACTAAAGTGCTTCTGATCCAGGCCATGATCTTCGCAATTACTTGCTATGCATGAGAGAGCTGGAGAGTAACTAAGGATGACAAAAGAAGAATCAATACCTTTGAGTTGTGATGCTGGAGAAGAGTCTCCAACACAGCATGGACAGCCATGAAAACAAATGTCTGACTTAGAGAGGGTGAAACCAAGTTCATCCTTGCACACTATGATTTTGAAACTCCACTTCACATATTTTGGGCATATGGACAGATGGGATTAATCTTTGGAGAAGGACAACATGCTCAGAAGGGTGGAGAGACAGTGCAAGAAAGGAAGACTTTAAATGGGATGGATTGATACAGTGACTAAGGCAATGGGAGTAGGTGTGTTGTAGTCAGTTAGACTGGCCCAGAACAGGGCAAACTTCAGAGCTGTTGTATATAGGGTCTCTATGAGCCACAGGAGAGTCGACAGTGCATAACAACAACAACAACAATATTCTTTTGTTCTATTGTTTGTAGGCCTTTATGAGGAGAAATATGGCATCAGAATCAGAGAAAGACTCATGGACAACCTCTGTTATGGGGATAATACAATCTGCCTTGTCGAAATTGAAGTATCTGAAGCATTTCCTGCAAAAGGTTGAGGACTGTAGTCTTCAATATGGACGGAAGCTCAACAACAAGAAGACAAAGAAACTCACCACTTGACCAGTTGATGGCATCAAGACAGAACAAGAAGACATTGAGATTGTTAATAATCTCACCTTGCTTTGATCCACAATTAATATGCTTAGCACCAGCAATTAGAAAATCAAAAGATGAATTGTGTTAGAAAATCTTGCTGTCAGAGACCTCCCAGGTGGTTGAAGAGGAATGATGCCATTCTGGAGACTATTGTGTGTCTGATCCAGGCCATGCCCCTTTGCAATTACTGCTATGGATCCGAAAGCTGAACAATGACTAAAGATTACAAAAGAAGAATTTATGCCTTTGAGTTGTGATGCTAGAGAAGATAATGGAACATACCACTGACTGCCAAGAAAACAAACAAGTCTGTCATGGGGAAAGTGAAACCATATTGCTCCTTTGAAGTAAGGATTTTGAAGCTCTGTCTCACTTACTTGGCCCATATTGTCAAGAGGGACCAGTCCTTGAAGAAGAACATCATACTTGGAAGTGTAGAGAATCAGCACAGGACTGAAAGACCCCGGATAAGATGGACTGACATAGTGACTATGCCAGAGGAGGCAGGTGAATCAGTGATGGTGAGATTGACTCAGGTTAGGGCAAGTTTCAGGGCTATTGTTCATAGAGTCACTAAAATTAAATTATATATTCTTGTTGATGTCCTTCTTCTTGTTCACATATTGATCCATTTTTTAATTATTATTATTATTCTATTGGGACTTCAATTTAGTTTAGCTCAATATACTTTACTAGTTTGCTGGTAGCACAGGACTACACTTCTGGCCTAAAGGGTCCTTCCTCTAGACGTTCAATTTCAACAGGGATTCTAGGCAGAAAGATGAACAATATTCTCTCATGAAATACCAGCCTCAGAACTCAGTGCAGAGTCAGCTATGAGTCAGTTCCTAGAAAACAGCAATAAGCAAGTAAGTTAAGGCTTCATTGAAACCAAATAAATTAATATTTTCTTTTCTGATGAATGGTGTTGATTGTTTTTTTCATTATTTCTTCAGAGTAGCTCTCGAGTTTTTATCTCTAGAATCTTAAAACATATCAGAAATCATAACCTAAACTCTATTTTTTATTATTGTTTTGAAAAATATTAAAATTTAGAAGTGATAATGTTTCTTTAAATATAGAAGTCTTAACATTTTTTGCAGCATTTTTCAAAGTCATTCTGTCACATGTTAGGACTAGTTTATTTTTAATTCCCTGAAGGATGATATCTCCAGGCATATCTAACTTTATAATGAAAGCCAATAACAAAATCAATTTTAATACACAGGAATTTGATTTAGTGGCAACTCCTCAACAACTTATCTACTCAGCAAAATGAGATATGGTTCTATTTGTGAATATGCACGAACTTATCAAAATAAAAAAATGCAACTGCTGTTGTGTAATTGTTTTTAAAATACTCTGATAAAGTCAAAAAGGAGACCTTACTCAGTTTATAGATAAATATTTGATAATTAATTATAAACACTAGTCAAAGAATTAAATTATTATGTTTCCTTCAAATTTGTGAGATAAATATATATATCTCGCCCCTATCTCTCTCTTTATGTGTTTGTGTGTTCAAATGAATTTCACAATGTTAAATATTTGATACAAAGTTATAAGTACTAGGTAAAGTGAAGAATGAAGTTAGAAGGTTTCTTTCAAATTGATGTGTATATATTCTCTCTCTGTGTGTCTCTTTCCAGAGAGAGAGAGATCATGAGAGCAGGAGCAGAAGAATGGGCCATCTCTCCTCTGGTGCAATTAACTGCTTCTGAAAACCTGCCAAAGGGTCAGCTGTGGGTCGGTTCTGACTCCACAGCACATAACAACAACTACATGTTGTTGTTGCTGTTGTTAAGTACTGTTGAGTCGTAAATAACTCACAGAGACCCTATGAATGAAAGACCTAAACACTTGTATAACTTTCATGGTTTTTATAAATTCATACAGTTATTCATACAGTTTCTGGGGGTAAGCTATTCCAGAAGTGGATGTCACTCCTGCTTCCAGGCTTGTTTTAATCAGGGAGCTCCACCAAACACTGTCAACCATGGGTAACCATTATCACATTTGACACATCAGTGTCACAGTGTTTAGCATTACAACAACGCAAGTTATTTCAGTACTTCCAATGGACAGACCAGTGCTTTGCCCCTTAGAAGAATATTTGACCAAAAACAATTAAAACCAGGCCTAAGGGCAGCAGATTTAAATCATGCACTTTTGGATTGGTAGCATAACCTTCTATCCACTAGGCTCACAGAGGTCTCTCTATGACCCACAGCAATTCTATGACAACTGATCTAACCTTTGCTCTATCCTACGCCATCCCCACAATCTGAGACATGCTAGAACCCATTGCTCAAGTCCATTGCTACTGTCACCATATCAATCCATCATGTTGAGGATCTTCTTTTTTTCTCTGACCATCCACTTTTCTCAAGATGTCATTTCTAAATAGATAGAGAGATAAATAGATAATTGTTGATTGCCTTTGAGTTGAGCATGACTCATAGTGATCTTATGAACCAAAGGCCTGAAGCCCCTCTACAACTGCAGACATTTATCAAAGTTCATAGATAGAGAAATATTGAGGGCTCTGGTGATCTAATTGGTAGGGAGTTGCATAGTCTAGTCAACAGCGTGCTATTTGAATCTACCAGTTGCTCCACAGGAGAAAGTTGGTAATCTCCTTCTGATGCTCCTGTTAATGAGACTTACAGCCTCTGAAAACTTGATGTAGGTTTAGCTATCTGTAGGTTGGTTAGTAAGTCTGACTTAACAATACTCAGTTAGAGCTTTTGTATACATATATGCACGCGTGTGTGTACACACATAAACTCTCATGGTGTGGTGGCAAAAAGTTACACTGCAATCCTGAAGGCAACTGCTTGGTGAGAGAAGGATGGGCACTCTCCCCATATTTGATTAACTGCCTACAAAAACTTGCCAGAGGGTCAGCTATGCAACAGTTCCAACTTTACAGTATA
>NW_006399892.1:47710-49550 GCF_000299155.1 Elephantulus edwardii | reverse complement strand
TAGTATTTAGTCTAATCTCTGTGAAATTAATTTGAACTTTTCCTGTCTTCTTTGTTATCTAGTACATCAAAGTATTGGGGTACACATTGATTGACTCATAATATTAAGAAACTTTCGAGACGATATTCTTTTTTAAAAAAAGAAAGCCTCAAACCTTTTCCTGAAGTTATTTGCTTTCTTTAAAATAATCTGTACAGACTAGCTAATGTTTGAAGCAGATGTACTCACTTGGACCAAAGGGTATATAAGAGTAGAACTGGCACCCAAAGGCAAATTTTGACCTAGGACACTTAAGTCCATTTTGATTTATGACAACGCCATACGTGTCTGAAAAGATCTGGGTACCATCCACTTTTCAGTAACTGGTTTGTGGAAGTAGATCATTGGTACTTTCCTTAGATGCCTCTGTGTCGTTTCTTGACATCATATTGATTGCAAATCATAGCGACTTTCTGAACAGCAGATATGAACCTTGCTTTATTCTCTTCTTTTGCTGTTGGACCTCTAGATAGATGAGACCTTCAATCTTTTGGTTAGCAGTTCTTGATCATATGCACCACCTGTGACTTAAGGAACTACTCTAGTCTAGTGGTAGGAAGTTGTGCTGCAATCCCAATGACACACAGTTCAAATCTTCCCATTTTGTTGAGGGAGAAAGATGGATAATCTCCTTGCAGACAATTTACTGCCTCTGATAACCTGCCATAGGGTCCGCTTTTGGCTATTTCTGACTCAAAAATACCCAACAACAACAGTGACTCACTCGTCAATCAACAGCCTCAAAATTGGTCTTTTAAATTAATATACATGATGACTCATTGCTGTGATTTTGGAACCAACTAACACCTGATATTCCAGTTGGGTTTCGGAGGTTATAAATTGCACATAATGATATTATCCATCTTTTTCCATTGAGCTACTGAAGAATTACAACTGTCAGATAGTTATACTCTTTGAGTTAGCAAGGCATCTCCCTATGGGCCACATGAATTTAGAAAAATCAGCTCACAGGAAGTGAACTCTTCATACTGAGAGTTGAAAAACCTATCAATACGGATATGTAGGTTTCCTAAAATAAGTTTGTTTATCAAATGAAGCCAATAGCTTATTGGAATTATAATGTTTCACAATTTTGTAGCTAAATTTCTAGTCTTAGATATCTCTACCACTGCTTATTATGTATCTATTTTTGAGAAAAGTTAGATTTGATTTTTATTATGATCAAAGTAAAAATAAGATATTGGCTTAGTTTTTCAGTGTCTGAGGGGGTCCTCAATAAATACGCCAAGAAAAATACAATTTAATGTGTTATCTTTTGCTTCAAGAGTATACTAACATCTAGTTATACTTATCAGTCCATCAGATAAAATAAAATGCAGTTATAATGTTTTACATGGTCCACTCTTGGCCAGTTAGTTATTTACATGATTAATTTTGACTTACTCACCCTATTATCAACAAATTGAAATCAACTCATAACTACCCTTCAGGATAGTTCTAAGCCTGTAAATCACGTGGGTATGTTTTCTCACCTTTTATACCAAAGAATGGCTCATATATTTGAATTATGTAACTCCCTGTGAACTATACTTTAAGAATAGAGCAATTGCTGCACTCTGATTCACAAGGGACTGTTAGTGGCTCATGATTTAAAAGACTAATTTAACTTCAAAGCCAGAGTAGCTGTAGAGATGGCAAGATAATTCACTGTTTTTCAGTTTTTTATCATTCCCTATTATTTCCAGTTCCTGATCCCAACATAAGGAACTACCATCAGCTGATGTGTTTGAAATCACAGAAGCCATGGAAGCTTCATATATAAGTTATTAGATGGAGGGCT
>NW_006399892.1:5196-13524 GCF_000299155.1 Elephantulus edwardii | reverse complement strand
TTGGGTCACCTTTCTTTGGAATGGGAAAAAATAATTGATCTTTTCCAGTCAGTTGACCAGCTGGCTGTCCTCTAGATTTCCTGGCACAACTTAGTGAGCACATCCAGGGCAGTGTCTGTTTGTTGAAATACTTCAGTTGGTATCCCGTCAACTCCTGGAGCTTTGTTTTTTGCCAATTCTTTCAGGTCAACTTGAACTTCCTCTTTCATCACCACAGACTCTTGCTCATATGTTATTTTATGAAATTCTTCTGTGTCAGCCAATTCCTTTTGATACAGTGACTCTGTGTACTCTTTCCATCTTTTTCTAATGCTCCTTGGATCATTTAATATTCTACCTAAAGCATTCTTATGAATTGCCACTCTGACTTGAATTTGTTTTTCAACTCCTTCAGCTTAAGAATTGCTGAGCGAGATCAGCCTTTTTGATTTTCTGATCCAAGCTCTCTGCCCATTTCATTATAGTATCTTGCTTTGCTGTCCTGAGCTGCCCTTTGAAATTTTCAGTTTAGCTCTTTGATTTCTTGGTTTAGTCCTTTAGCTTTGACTTATCAGCACTCTAATACAGTATTCAGAGTCTCTTCTGACATCCATCTTGGTTTTTTCTTCTTTGTCAGCCTTTGTAATGATCTCTTGCATTCTTCATGCATGATGTTCTTGAGAAAGAAAAATAACATGATTAAAATGTCAGAGGTGTGTTGAGATAGTAATATATAGATACAATTAGATCAGTTCAGTTTAGAAGGAGAGAGGACAAACTTGTAGATACTGGATATTCTTCCTTATCAAGTGGGATCTTTGGAGATTTTAGGTGGCACCCAATATCTGCTAACAGATATCTGTAGATGCAAAGTCATAGTGAATATCCTTTTCTTCTGCAAGGATAATATTTTGATATAGTAGATGTTTCTAGAAGATTTTTTCTGCTTCTTATTTAATGAAAATAAGCATCAAAGGAGAAAATAAGATTAGATATATGATATCACCTTTGGCCATACACAAGAGAAATTTTTCTAGAGATAAATTGTTTTGGAAAAAAAAATAGAAGTACATAACTTACATGATTTGACTTGCCTGTGTAAAACAAGGAATACTTAACTTAATTTTGGTGTATCACTTAACATATTGTGTCCTCAGTATCTTTAGTTAAAAAACCGAATATGACTAAGGATGACAGGAGAAAAATCGGTGCCTTTGAGTTGTGCTGCTAGAGAACGGTATTGAACATACTGTAGACCGCCAAGAAAAGAAATAAATCTTGAAGAAGGTGAAACCAAGTTTCTCCTTGGAGGCTAGAACTTTGAATTTCCATCTTACATATTTTGGGTATGTGGCCAGGATGGAGGGACAAGAAGAGAAAGACCCCAGATGAAATGGATTGGTACAGTAACTGAGGCAACGAAGGAAGGTGTGTCTGAGTCAGAGAGACTGGCTCAGGACAGAGCAGGCTTTAGAGTTGTTGTACATAGGGTCTCTATGAGTTGTAGACAACTCAGCTGCACATAACAGCAACATCAACACCAAGTTCATGGAACTATTTTTTTGACATTTATATTGTTCAAAAGTATTTCCTTTCCACTTATTTTCTCAGTTAAAATGCTGATTATGATGATTAACTCACAGTTGCAATAAAGAAGGATTATGAAAGTTCTCAGCATGTAACCTTACACTTCTCATTGCTGTTGGTTGACATTGAGTTTTCCCAACTCACGACAATCCATGCTCAGTGGGAAATGAAATATTGTCTCATTCTGTGTTACACTATTCTCCACATGATAGATTGTCTGTTATGATCCAATGAGTTTTCATTAGTTGATTTTGAGCGAGTATATTGCCATATTTTCCTTCCTAGCCTATCTTAGTCTGGAAGCTTTACAGAAGCTTGTTGAACATCACAGCAACACACAACAGATGAGTGATGGCTACACAGGAGATGCACTGGCTGGAAATTGAACCCAAATCTTCATCAGAGAAGTCAAGAATTATAACATTAACCCAGAATGTGCTTATTAAACTCATAATACATTATAAATGCTTAAAAGATAGGGAGAGTTTTCAGTACTAGTTTCATTTACCTCAGTCTTTGGGTGAGTCAAGAAATTTCACACTCAATCCTAATGTTCCCGAAGTGAGACAAACGGATTCTCTGCATTCAATATCATCCTGCCAAGGTCTCATCTTGTTTCTTGATCGACCTATCTACAAATCTTTGTGTGAGCCAACTCTAATAATGTTGAAAGAAATTTGAGAAGTATAAAACTATATAGTTCAATGCCCCCAAACCAAGTAAAACCCACTATCAAAATAATCCCAGCTCGGAAAGAACTGTCATCTTTTTTTGTGAAACTGAAAATCTCTATGGAGGAGACTACCTCTCTTCCTCCAGCAGAGTGCTTGGTGGATTAGAAGAACTGACCTTTCAGCTAATGCTACTTCACCAGAATTCCTTCATTTAATGCCAGTTATCATCCAAAAATATAACAATGCTTGGACCTTATAAAATATAGTGGTCAGAATATGCACATACTTTATACACACAAAGGTTCTGTACAGAAGGAGAGTGAGTAATACCTTTCATTAGTCTAGTATTGGGTCATTAATACTCTCATCTCACTAAATCCTCTGGATTCTGACAAAATGAGGTGAGGTTGCATTTACTTGGTTCTTGACAGTCATAGAAGGAAAATAACAGAAAGCAAATTATGCTTTACTTTATTAAATCTTTTCCAATATTGTCCAGCTCTACTAACGGCATCTCTCACCAACAGAAAGTAGTTTCTTCTAAGTGGCACAGGGAGCAATACTTTCTGACTATTTCTTAGGGACTGCTTCCCTGTGCCCTCATCTTTGTCAGATTCACACCCCCCCCTTTCTTTTCTTAAAACTAGGCTAGGGCTATTTGACTGCATTTGACAGTCTGTAGTCAGGTGAAGAATTTCAAATGAATTTTCAGACAGGAGGTCAGCTCGTCAAGTGCCTTGCTGGGAAAACTGGTGACATAAACCTGCAGGGTATGAATGAAAGCAATCTTGTACCACTGAGCCAGCAGATGCCACCTAATCAATTACAATGACTTTTAGTACGACCTTTGTGTAAAGAAGTTTACATTTGTGTCATCATAATCTCCCTTTCTTCCATGCTGTGCTGGAAGCACTTGGGATGCACAATTTAACTAAGGACCCCAGAGAAAACAGAATGGGCAGAAGAAACACGATCCTGAGAAATGAATTTAACAGTTGAACTTCGGTGCCAAAGCTTTCACCTTTGAATGGGAGTTTCTAAAACATTTGCTTCTCATTTTGACTCTAGTTTGATTGTAGTTCCAATAAAGGGTGCTATAATACATTAATTTGGAAATTAGGATAAGAGCTTGGAGGGTGAAGACCAGCAATTTAATAAAAGCCACTAATTAGTGTATGCAATATGTCATGTACTTTAATTTAAAATTAGTAATAGTAATTTCATTTAAAATTAGCAGTATTGTTGTTGCTATGTGCCATCCATAGCACCTGCGATTCATAGAGATCCATCCATCACCTGCGATTCATAGAGATCCTACGTACAATAGCCCTGAAACCTGCTCTATTCTGTGCCAAACCTGTTGTCTCTGACACAGCCACTCCCATTACACCAATAACTGAATCAATCCATCTTATGCGCTCCCTCCACCCTTCCTAGCATGAGGTCCCTGTTCAAGGACTGGTCCCTCCTTGCAACATGTTCAAAGTATGACAGAAGAAACCTCGGAATCCTTGCCTCCAAGGAGCATCCTGGTTTCACCCTCTTTAAGATGAAACTGTTTGTTCTCCTAGCAGTCCATGTTATATTTAATACTCTTTCCAAGGACACGATGCTGTGCTACAATATCAAAGGCACACAGGTCAAGGCCACCAGCTGCTCTGCAGGAGAAAGATGGGCAATTTCCTCCTGTGTGATTAACTGCCTCCGAAAACCTGCTGAAGGATGAGGTAAGGGTGGTTATAACTCGATGGTACACAGTAACAAAAAGAATTAGTGATAGTTACTTCTATCTTGGTATTTGTTTCCTATTGTCATAAGAATCAGTGCCTTTGAGTTCTGGTGCTGGAGAAAAGTCAAGAACATACCATGGACCGCCAAGAAAACAAACAGGTCTGCTTTGGAGATGGTGAAACCAAGATAGTCCTTGAAGACTAGGTTTTTGACGCTCCATCTCACATACTTTGGTCACATGGCCAAGAGGACCAGTCCTTGGAGAAGGACATCATGCTCAGAGGGACAGTACAAGAAAGGAAGATCCAGAGTGAGATGGATCAGATACAGTAACTAGGGCAATGGGAGCGGATGTGACGGAGTCAGTGAGACTGGCTCAGGATTAGACTGGCTTCAGAGCTGTTCTACAAAGGATGGCGACGAATCACAGGCCACTCGATAGCACATAATGACAAAAACACCACCACCATAGAGTGATACTATGGAACAAGGAGGATGGGAAATTCTCGGTGGCACACAACCATCACTGTTTATTTTTGCTCAATAATGTCTCTCAAGCCTAGTTATCAGGTAAACCTGGACAGGGCCACTTGATGTATCTATGATTAGTGGGTGAATTGTTGGCATTGCTTAAGCCCAAATGAAAAACTAAACATATTGTCATCAAGTCCAACTTTATTCACACATCCCTAAAGAGCAGAACCGAACTGTCTTATTGCTCTGTTGCCTCAACTGATTTGGTTCTTTTGTTGTACACGGTCACTCTGCCTCCAGCAGGTTAAGTGGGTCTTCTGCACAAGGGAGTAGCAGAGCACTGAAGGAGATTGTGTGGAACAAGTTTTCCTATGGATGAGAGCTAGCACACGGACGGTTACTTCACTGTTATTTCTTTTTCAAAGCATTTCTCAACACCAATTCACATTCAAAACCTAGGGAAATAAAGTCAAAATCGTGATGAGTGAGGCTGAAAAAATGTACTGTAAAGAGTACACCTGCAGGGATGAAGGTGAATAATTGTAGCAATTTTGCCAAAAGCAAAAACACATAAACTGAGGCCTGTTGCATCTTGAAAAGAGTATGGAAAGCTCAGGGCACTTGTGGCATTCATTTTGCCCCCAGTGAGTGTCTTCAGAGTGGACTTGCTAGATGAATTGAGGGTCTCTGACCCAGAGTTCACCAGCATTTGGGCATGCCTGAATGGTAAAATACTGAACAATACTTAACAACATAGAGACTAGTTGGCCTTGTAGATAGAAAGTGATTCTACCAAGCCAAAGGTGGGTGACTCTAATCCATGGCCCTCGGGCCTGTTTTTAATTGTTTTTGGTTAAACGTTCTTCTAGGTCGTATAGCTCTGGTGTGTCCACTTGCTGTAAAGAGGTAACTTGTAGTTTTTGTGATGCTGAACACTGTGACACTGATGTGTCAGATGTGATAATAATTACCCATCATGGACAGTGTTTGGTGGAGCTCCCTGATTAAAACAAACTTGGAAGCAGGAGTGGCGTCCACTTCTGTAATAGCTTGTCTCTGAAAACCTTATGAACCTGGAGAAAGGATGAAAATCATGCAAGTGTTGAGGACTCTATGAGTCGCCTACGACTTGACGGCACTTAACAACAACAACATTGAAGAGTGAAGAGTTTGTATTGAGTCCTTTCCCTAGTATATGTCTTTGATTAATTTCAAGAACTATATTCTGAAAAATTCCAATATTCAAAGCATCATTGAGGGCACTGTTTTGAAATAGAAATGAGGACAGTTGCAATGCAGAGGTCATAGATCAATAAAGAAAATATAATTTGTACCAATTCCTGTTCACTGAATTCTAACTCATGATAATCTCCCTGTGAGTTGGAATAGGACTCTGTGCTTTGGGTTTTCAAGGGCTGAATTTTCATACTCAGAACACCAAGTCTCTTCACGGGGCAGCTCAGGGTTTGGGTGATCAGGTGAGCACATCAACTTCCTCTACTGCTCTGATGATAACAGTAAAAAGAAGTGACTGCATCCATTGGAGAGCTAGAACTGCCCACAGAGTCAATCAAGTGAGTGGAAGAAGTTACATTTGTACGGGCCATTAAGCACATTGACTTTAGAGTCAAAATAATCCAGGTAAGACAAGGCATGTTATATAGAAACCAAAGGAAACATTGAAACATTAATCCTTTTGAAAGTGATAGTAACCATACTCTTACTCTCATTCCTCACTTTGAAGACACTGACTTGGGTAAGTAACATGTTAAAGGGGAAAAGTATCATTATACTTATAAATATTGTCAGAAATACGGGTTGCGGACTTGAGGTAGCCTTTCTAGATTAAATATGGGACCTGGAGAGCTCGGCAGAAAGCTTTCAAGGATAAAGAATTATGTTGACATGGCTTGAGTGCCTGTGGAAAATCTCCCATACTTCCTCTCAAATGGCCGTGGCGGTCAAATATATCCGTCATTTCAGAGAATTTCCAATGGCATATAGATGATTTAGGGAATAGCAGTGATCCTATGCAAGAAATGTTTTTGGAGGGCTTAAAGGTGATATTTTCCATCCACAGAAAACAGCAAAGCATCGTTATTGGAATAATTCTCACATGCATTGTTACGAAGTATGTTTTAACATATGGCTTTGTTGTTATTAAGTGCCATCAAATCACCTGAGACTCACAACGACCCTGCACCCAACAGCTCTGAACTCTGCTTTAACCGGAGGCAGCCTCATCATCTCCTACACATGAACCATCCATTCACTCAGTTAATCCATCTCATCCAGGGTCTTCTTTTCTGCACTGTCCCTCTACACTTCCAAGCATAATATCCCTCCTTGCATCATACCCAAAGTATGTGAGACTAAACTTCAGAATCCTTGCCTCTAAGGAGCAGCCTGGTCTCACTCTCTCCTGGATGGACCTCTTTGTTCTCCTAGCATCTCCTGGTATATTCAATCCTTCTTCAGCACATACTGATAATGGATTGCACTGACAATGCAAAAGTGCATGGTTCGAATCCACCAGTTGTTTTGTGGCAGAAAGATGGATAATCTCCTCCCGAGCAATTTACTGCCTCTGAAAACACACTGTGGGGTCAGTTATGGTTCAATTATGACTTGATACACAACAACAACAACTGTCATTTTATTTTTCTCACCAGCTATGCATTTACCTCTGTTCAAATCCTGCATATATTTGTAATTTTTAAATTATTACGAATTTCATCTTAGGTTTCATTGTAAATATCTTTGAAATGATGAGCAAATATTGATAAAAATTACTGAAATTCATTTATAGGGCTCTAAAGAGAGAAAATCAGAAAGGAGTGTGTTAGGGATGTGACCTGTCTCCATACCTTTTCAATCTGTATGCAGAATATATCATTTGGAAGGCTGAACTTTTTGAGGAGGAATGTGGTATCAGGATTGGAGGAAAACTCATAAATAAACTATGTTATGCAGATGAAACAAACTTTCTGGCTGAATCTGAGGATGACCTGAAACATTTGCTACAGAAGGTCAATAAGTGTAGTCTTGAATATGGATTGAATCACAACATCAAGAAGACAAAGATTCTCATCATTGGGCTAATTGGCAGCACCATGATAGATGGAGAAGAGATTGAGATTGTTAACAGCTTTAGTTTGCTCAGCTCCACAATTGACACTCTTGACACTAGCAGTCAGGAAATGAAAAGATGAATTGCATTGAGAAGCAACAATGTCAGTCTAGAGACTAAGGTGTGCCTGATCCAGATCATGGTCTTTGCAGTTTCTTTTTATGCATCAGAGAGCTGGATAATGGCTAAGGATGACAGAAAAAGAATTGATGCCTTCGAGTTGTGCTGATGGAGTAGAGTCTTGAGAATGTCATGGACTGTCAAGAAAACAAACAGATCTGTCTTGGAGAGGGTGGAACCAAGTTTCTCCTTGGAGGCTAGGATTTTGAAGCTCCACCTCAGATATTTTGGACATGTGGCAAGGAAGGACTGATCTTAGGAGAAGGGCTTTATTTATGTAAGATTGGAGGGACAATGCAAGATGGGAAGATCTCGAATGGGATGGATTGATTCAGTATGTGGGGTGATGTAGGTAGGTGTGTCGGAGTCAGACTGGCTCAGGATAGGGCGGGCTTCAGAGAAGTCGTACATACAGTCATGTTGAGTTGCAGACAACTTGACGGCATGTAAAAACAATAACAAAGAGAGGAAAAACTTGGCATAATGTTGGTGATAGAGAAAAATCAGAACACGGGGTTCTAAAAGCAATCATTGCCCACTTATTCTGTGTTTCCCCAAACTAGTTATCTGCTTGATAACTAGCTTGATTATTAGTGTCACAGGATAGACTATCTCTCTTTCAAGGCCCTGTTG
>NW_006399892.1:3415-4344 GCF_000299155.1 Elephantulus edwardii | reverse complement strand
CTCTCCTGCAGTGTTGCTGCCCTATGTGTTTTCTAGGGAGCTCTACTGGCTTAATGGTATGTAATTGTACTGCTAACACAAAGGTCCACAGTTTGAATCCACCAGTCACTTTTTGGAAGAAAGATGGATAATAAAGTCTGTTTGATTAACTGTTATAGTAATATATCATTAGTTCTTCTGTTAAATTGCTAGCTCCTTGGGTGGGTAAATGTTTTAAGCCACTAATGTGCTTTGTCTGACATATTTTGGACATGTTGCAAAGAAGAACCAATCCTCGGATAAGGACCTCATGCTTGGGAGGGTGGAGGGACAGCACAGGGAAAGACCCTCTATGAGGTGGATTGATTCAGTGACTGGGGTAATCCGGGTGGATGTGTCAGAGACAGTGAGATTGGCCCAGGATAGAGCAGGATTGAGGGAAGTTGTACATAGGGTCACTATGAGTCGCAAGCAACTCGATGGCACAAAACAACAAAAACAACAACAATGTATTATTATTATTATTTCATTGCTATTTGTTATTGAGTCAACTACAACCATAACTTTATGGACAGATGGAGTCTTTCCCTGCCCTACACTGTCCTCACCATGTCTGTTATACTTGAGCTCATTGTTACTCACAACTTTACTCCATTTTTTTAAGGATTTCCTCTCTTTCACTGACTCTCTGCCTTTCTCAAAGTGATGTTTAATCCCAAGGACTCGAACCTTCTGACAACATGCCTGAAATAGAGGAGATAAAGATTCACCAACTTTGTCTCTAAGGATCACCCTGCCTACCTTTCTGCCAAAATATGTTTTTCTTGTGGTAGACCATAGTTTATCCGAAAGTCTTCAATAATAACACAATTAAAATATCAGACTCTTTGGCCTTCCTTATTCATTGTCCAGCCTTCAGATACATGGGAAGCATTTGAAAAGTTTTATTT
>NW_006399892.1:1348-2155 GCF_000299155.1 Elephantulus edwardii | reverse complement strand
AAGTATATCAGATGGAGCATCAAAAACTATGTCTCCGAGGAGCAACCTGCTTTTACTTCTTCTGAACAGATATGTTTGTTCTCTTAGCAGTCCATAGTATGTTCAATACTCCTTTCCAGCAGCACAACCCAAAAGTATTAATTGTTCTTCTGTCACTCTTAGTCATTGTCTAACTCTTTGATGCATAGCAATTACTTGTTAATATCATAGCAAATACTTGAGTGGATCAGATGACTCTTATTCTCTAGATTAGTATCATTGTTTTTAGTACTCTGGAGAGATTCCAGATAGCAGATTTTCCCTGTTTAATTCATCTTTTGATTTCTTGGCTGCTGGTACCAAGAGGGTTGATTGTGGAGTCAAGAAAACTGAAGCTGTTAACAATCTCAATCTCTTCACCATTTATCCTGATGTTGCCAATAAGGCCAGTTGTGATAATTTTGTTTCCTTGATATTGAGCTTAAATAAATATTGAAGGCTGAAGTCCTTGACCCTCTGCAGCAAATGTTTCATGTCCTCCTCAGTTTCAGCAAGCAAGGTTATTTCATCTGCATAACATAGTTTATTGATGTGTCTTTCTTCAGTCCTGATACTGTATTCTTTCTCATAGAGTTCAGCCTCCTGGATGGGCTGTTCTGCATATAGATTTAAAAAAATATGGAGATAGGTTTCATCCCCGACATACATTTTTTTCTATTTTGAACCTTACAGTCAGTGTTTCCTTGCTCTGTTCTTACTACTACTTCCTGATCTAGGTATAGGTTTTGCAAAAATCAAGGGTTCTGGGATTCACATTCTTCTCCGAGT
>NW_006399892.1:0-504 GCF_000299155.1 Elephantulus edwardii | reverse complement strand
CATTTTGTATAATATTTCATGAGTTTCTTGGTTTTCAATGCTGCATAGTATTCCATTGTGTGAATATACTACAGTTTCTCTATCCATTTGTTGATCGGCACTTAGGTTGTTTCCAACTCTTTGCTATTGTGAGTAAAGTCGAAATAAATTTGCTATTGTGAGTAAAGTCGAAATAAATATGGGTGAACATATATCTGCTTGGGTGGCAGTTCTCATTTCCTTAGGGTATATTCCCATTGTTGGGTCAAATGGTATTTCTATTTCCATTTTTTTTTTTTTTTTGCGAAAGTACCATACTGTCTTCCATAGTGGATGTACCATTTTACACTCCTACCAACAATTAATAAGGGCTCCATTTGGGAGCCTCTTATCGAAGCAGTTGTGATCTGGAAGATAAATCTTTTTCTTTTTATTCATAGTCATTTGGGGGCTGTGAGCATCTTATTTAAAACAACTGGAATCCAGGAGGTAGATCTTTTTGATTAACAATCTGTTGATGTGAAT
>NW_006399891.1:8831031-8851405 GCF_000299155.1 Elephantulus edwardii | reverse complement strand
AGGCACAGAGGAAGGGCCTCTATGAGGTGGATTGATTTAGTGACTGGGGTAATCAGGATGGGTGTATTGGAGACAGTGGATTGGCACTGGACAGAGAAGAGTTTAGGGCTGTTGTACACAGGGTTGCTAAGAGTTGCAAGTGACTCCACAGCACTTAACAACAACAACAGGGTAGAGTGGAATGCCAAAGAGATTTTCCTTTACTACAGGCACATACTTAATCTTAGGTAACTTTACTGACCACTTCCCTCCCACCTCCACTTATACTAGTTTATATACAAAATTTGAATCCATTGTTTTTCAGAGCAGTTTCTTCCAACTTCTCTCACTCCCCACACCTATCAATCGTTCAACCCCATGATTAATACATCCCCCCCAATATCTCCTCATCCCTCTGCTTTCACCCTCATCCACCCTTAGATCCTTATACTTATTCTATAATAATGGTTTTATACAATATTTGTCTTTGTGGGACTGAGTTAGTTCAGTCACATAATGCTTTCCAGTCCCTCCCAACTTAAGTAATAATTTACAAAATCATTATTCCTGTGAGCTGTGTAGTATTCCGCTGTATGACTATACCATAATTTCTCAATGCAATCAATTTTGGTTGGACATCTGGGCTGTTTCCATGTTCTTGTAATGGTGAATAACGCTGTTACGAACATTAGTGTGCAAGTCTCCATTTTTGTCTCAGTTCTCATTTTCTCAGGTATATTCCAAGCAGTGGAATAGCTTGGTAATATAGAATTTCTATGTTCAGCTTTTTGAGGAAGCACCACACTGCCTTCCAGAATGGTTCTACCATTTTACAATCCCATCAACAATGTATAATAAGAATTTCTATCTCGTCACATCCTTCCTCTCCAACATCTATTGCTTGCTACTAAACTTTGTCACTGTTACTGGAGTGAGATGGTATCTCATTGTGGTTTTGATTTGCATCTCTTTTATTGCCAGTGATTTTGAGCATTTCTTCATGTCTGATCAGTTATTTACTCTTTGACTTTTCACCCACCAGTTATACTTCAGATTTTGTACATGTATGTTTTCAGATGATAGCTCTGGCTCAGGCCACTCCTGTTCAGAAAGACTTCATATATAACTTTTTTTTTTTTTTATTTTGTGTGCGTGTACCGTCAAATCAGATCTGACTGGTACAGGAGGATATTGCGCCTCCTTTTCCAGCAGAGCGTCTGGTGGATTCGAACCGTGTTCCTCTGGGATTGCAGTGCAGCTTCTTGCCACTAGGCCACCAGAGCTCCCCATATATAACTTAAAAAGAACTATATCTATGTACCCACCAAACCTACAGAACAGCACCATCCCAGAGGACTTCCGGTGATGATGTAAATATTTTCTTTCCACACCAATGCAATAGTCACATGTGGGTACTGAGCATCTGAAATGTAACTAGTCCGAGAAAGAAAATTTTTTACCTAATATTAATTCATTTAAACAGTTAAATAATAGTGATTATACTCAACAGCACAGCTCCAGAAACATCATTAGCAAGTCTGGTAACATCATCACATCCATCTTCGTGATCACATCTCTCTTGCCTAATAACAGGTTACCGTGTTTCTGACTTTTCTGACTCTATGTTTAGCAAACCCGTACTTTTTGTTAGTGTGCATATGTATACACATCTTATTTTTGCATTTTTATGCATTTATAATTCTGTCATTTGACCATGCTGATGTGTATAATGGTGTTTTCCTTTTCAATGCTGTAAGGTGACATATGTCTCATGTATTACTTCCATAAATGCACTAGTTTATTTATCCATTTTCCTGTCAGGGGCTATTAGGCTTTACCTTACTTACTTTGGGTTTTTTCCTCTGTTAGAAACAATGCTATGGGCATTCTTATGTATGCTTCCTAGAACACATGTCTTCTGTAAGTAACAACACTGGATTGTGAGGTTCAAGCTATATTTAATTTTACAGATACTGCCAAGTAAGTGATTCTCCTAAGTGGCTGTTCTACTTTGTGGTCTGTCCCATTAATAATGCAAATGAACTCCTGCTGTCTCTCACCATTGCACATTCTCCCCTAAGGCATTGACTCCACAGCACCTAACAACAACATCTCTAACAAAAGGAAACAAAAATCTGAATAGCCCTTCTTCACATGCAAATGCTGTAAATAAACTGGTGTCTCTTACTGTGTGACCTATCAAATCAGTGTGCTTTGTAAGTTTGTTCATTTACATCAAGAAAGGTCAGAAACTCCCAGTGACTAATCAGCTAGTCATTTCTTTCTGAAGGAAGACTAGTTTACAGGATCTCATGACCAATTTCTATGTAAGTGACCATGACAATACTAAGAAGAGGTACTTTTTAGGGCGGTCGATGTGGCTGTCTGATGAGGATGTTGTCGTCAGGTGCTGTGGAGTCAACTGTACTACTTATACCCTCTGAACCACAGATCTAAAACTTGCCCTACCCTGCGCCATCCTCACAATCTCCGGCCCGCTCAAGTCTGTTGTTAAGAGTCACGGTGTCAATCCAGCTCACTGAGGTTTGTCTTCTCTCCCAGCATTTCCAATTACAGGCCCCTCCTGACAACATGCCCAAAATTATGAGATGAAGTTTCACTATCCTTGCCTTGAGGAAGCACCCTAGCTACACTGCCTCCAAGACAGGTTTTTTTGTTCTTTTGACAGTCTTTGCCATATTCAGTACTCTTCACCAACACCACATATCCTCGTCTGTTCAGAGAAAAAGAGGACAGGCTAGAGAAGAGGCATGTAACCTCTCACAGAATCACATCTCAACAACAAAAAAACCTGAACAAAAACATCCAAAGCCAAATGAACTTCTTCCAAAATCGTCTGCCAAATGTATTTCATTCTCTAATTTTTAACTTGCCCCTTGCCCAGGACTGATCTCTGCCTGCTGCTGACAAATGTGGGCATCAACAATGGGACTGATATGAGGGTTGGGGTAAGACTGAGAAAAATTGGATAAATTGTATATACTGCACTGAAACAGATGAGGGAGTGAATAATTTAAAAGTGATGTATGATAGGGCCTTATGGTTATCACAAGAGTCCACAATTAAGGTTGCATAGTGGAATGTACTTGGGGCGGTAGGAGGGGTGCGGGGGGATTGTGTACCAGGGAAGGAGTGTTTCTTTTACTTTTGAAAGAGAGGAGCGAACTGGGGGCGGGGAGAGAAGTGCAGCAATGAATGAATGGAAATCCAAAATCTCTGTAAATGCTCATTAAAATTATTAAAAAACAAACAAACAAAAAACAGTGACCCGAAAAAAAAAAACCCACAAAAAGAAAAACAACACATGAGGCCTTCTTTCAGAGGCCACTTGTAGCAGCAGGTGGGATCCTAACTTAGCAGTGGTTTCTGTCTGCGCTAAATTCTGCAGAGGATGGGAGGAGTTTCTTAACACCAACTAGACAAAGGACCACAAAGTCAAGGTCTTAGTGGAAATGCTTTGAGGCTGTTCCAAAATTACTGCAGCCAGTCTTGCGAAACATCGTGGCTGTCTGCTTTTTCAACCTACAGTGTGTAAGGGGCTCAGAATCTCAACTCTGAGGACTTAAAGATCACTTATCCTCCATTTCCAAATACATAAAAAGGCCAACCTGCAAACATTAGGAAGAACTTTCTTGGATATAAAGATTTATAAAAAGGTTTGTTTACTGAACGATGAGTGGGTTCGCTGAGTGGGTTTGAGCACAGTAGGAGTATGCAGACTTCTGAATCTGACAAGTCTATATTGTAACTGCAGCTGGGTTACTGCACAGACAAACTTTTCACCTGAGCCTCAACTCCCTTTTTTATAAAATAAGCATAAGGACCACAAGTCCTACCTATGTCTTTAGAATGCTATAAAGAGTAAATGAGACACATGCATCAAGTATTTAGCCAAGGACTCAAAATAGAGCAAATGCTCAATACATGGCAGTGATGACTGTTATCTGATGGCACTTCCAAGCCCCTGCCAACACTTAATAAGGCAAAAGCTAAAAATAGTGCAAGCCTAGTTGAGTAGAAAGCAATTTGATGGTTCATTTTTTCCCTAACAATTTCTACATTAAAAGATCCTCTGTCTTACTTAATATAGAACTATTCATGTTAAAACAGAGGGAAAACAATAGTTGGAGTTTTGTAATATCAAAGGCATTATGACATAAATGAAAATCTGTTACTATTACCTATTTGTTCAGGAAGCCTACCAATAAGTATAGAGACACTGATGGGAGACATAACTTGTTCTCTTTTTTGCCAACAAAAAGAAAACAAGTCCTTAATACAAATCCAAACACTGTGAAAGTATGTTGTTGTGGTGGTTACGTGCTGCCAAGTGAAGACTGACTCACAGACCTTCCAGCAGGTTTGCAGAGGCTGCATATGGTACAGGAGGCATCCTTCTCCTGCGCAGCAGCTGGTGGATCTGAACCACCTCCTTTGGGTGGGCAGTGCAACTCCTTGCCACTAGGCTGCCAGAGCTCCCTAAAAATCACAAGGAAGGAGATTTTTTTAATCTTTCTCCTATAGAGAGGAGGACTGGAACTGTACAGAAAAAAAACAAAAACCTCTCATAGTTTCACATACAGTGGAGTTGAAAGAATTTTATGTGTTTTGCTTCTAAATGTAACAATACTTAGTGGGCATTTTTGCATGTGAGGACAGTTAGTGGCTGAATAATGTGCCACTGATGGCAGACCTCAATAGGGTTACCAATCTCCTGACTGAATGGTTTTAACTTCTGCTAGCAGTTAAACAATGCTACAACAGGGAAACACCATCATGTTTATATCTCCATCACTTGCATTCTAAGATGGATCCCTAGAAGTGAAATTGTTAGGTCAAAGAGCATGAACATCAAAAACTGAGGAGATACTATCAAATTGTCCTTGAACCGAGCTGGATGCAAGCCAGTCATGATTACCACCAAGGGCAAGGCGTCTGGGCTGAGGCAGGAAGAGGTGTGGTGCAGGAAGTAAGTTCAGGCCTAACAGGCCTTCACTCTGATCAGGCTTCACCTCAGATTTGGGTTCAAATCTAACAAAGCTACCATTCTGTTTTCTTGTGTTACTGATGAGGACTGAAAACAGATACAAACAACCTTTTCAAAAATCATGCATATCCAAATGGTCAATTAATGTCAACTGTCTTCAAGAAACAACAAGTTAAAATCATAAAGAGATACCACTACATAAACACTTGAATGGGTAAAATGGGGGTGGAGGGGAGGGAAAC
This sequence comes from Elephantulus edwardii, assembly GCF_000299155.1. NCBI lineage: Eukaryota > Metazoa > Chordata > Mammalia > Macroscelidea > Macroscelididae > Elephantulus > Elephantulus edwardii. The sequence continues at coordinate 8,846,176 of NW_006399891.1, read as the reverse complement.
ATTAACTGTTGAAGAGAAAAAAAACATCAAGAACTCTCCATACACTACTGCTAAAAGGTATGTTGAGTTGGGGCAACTACTTTGGAAAAGTGGCAGTAATCTGTGACTCAATAATTCTATTCCTAGGCACATACTTCAAAGAAATGCTTACATGCGTTCAGTGTTAAGTCATGTGCCCATAGTCAAAGCAGCACCAGTCAAATGCCCTGATATAAAACTTAACACAGATCATTTATAACTTAAGGAAATTCCAGTCCTGAAACAAAAGAAATATATTTAAGCCTGAGCAGTCTAGAATAATTGTCTTCACAAGAGCTCAGCACTGACTATCCCAGGTCTGTATGGATAGCTGAAGCTTTTTTTGTAACATCCTTGGAAAAGACTTTAAAAATAGAGTTTGAATAAATGTTAATGTTCTTATCATTGTAAACCACTTATAAATAAATGCTTTCTAAGGCCCTTTCCCTTAGGACAATTCAAAGAATTTTCAACAGGGAAAATACAGTTGTAGCCTTTAATTTCTTTTTAGCCAGAGCTGAATGAGAGAGAGAGAGAGAGAGAGAGAAAGAGGTTGTTTCCTTGTTCACAATTTCATCCACACATATTTCATCAACTACTAATTCTACCTCTGGAAAAATTTAAAGCACACTGCCACTGAGTCATTTCCAGTTCATGATCCTCCAGCAGGTTTCCAAGGCTGTCAATTTTTCTGGAAAGAGATTGTGTTTCTCCCAAGCAGAGGGGCTTCCAGTCTCTCTGTGACTTATTTCAATCAACTCAATGTCCTCCAGATTCATTCATGTTATGAGGTGTTTTGCTTTCCCCCCCCTTTATTATTTTTTTAAAATTGGGAGGGTGGAGGGACAGTGCAGGAGGGTAAGACCCTCTATGACGTGGACTGATTCAGTAACTGGGTTAATCGGGGTGGTGTCAGAGACAGTGAGATTGGCACAGGACAGAGCAGGGTTTAGAGCTGTTGACAGAGCAGGGTTTAGAGCTGTTGTACATAGGGTTGCTATGAGTCGCAAACGACTCAACGGCACATAACAACAACAACAACAACAACAACAACAACATACTGGTATACATAGGGTAGTTCATTCACTATCTGCCACAGTTTGCTTATCCATTCATCTGTTAATGGGCATTTACGTGGCTTCCATTATTTTTCCATAATGAATAATGTAATGAATATAAGTATGCATATGTCTAATCATGTCACTGCTTTTATGTCTCTAGGATATATACCTTGGCTGATATTTCTATGTCTAAATATTTGAGGAAGCAGCATACTGCTTTCCATACAGGTTATACTCTTTTACTATTCCTTTATAAGCATGCCAGCATTCTGTTATGTTTTTTATAATTTCATTTTTGCTGGGAAGACTGTGTGAAGGGCTGGACTCTATAAGGTGGGCTTTCTTGTTCTGTTTGAGGGTTGGTGTGGAATGTTTGGTTGTTTTTTATTTCAGCCTCCTGTTTAGACTCAACAAGACCTCCTGGAGGGTCTTTGTATTTAAATGTTGGGCCTGAGGGATTTGATTGTATTTTAATCTGTTGTTACTATATTTTGGGGGAACATTCTTCTAAGATATAGAGCACTTTTGTCAATTTGCTGTAATGAGGTAATCTGGGTTTGCTGTGACACTGAACCTTGTGCCATTGGGGTCTCAAATACCATAATGGAACAACTGTGCCAAAGGTGTGTCAAATACCATCATGACTACCCATCGTGGACAGTGTTTGGTGGAGCTCCCAGATCGATTCAGGTTTAGAAGCAGGAGTGGTATCCAATTCCTAAACCACATGCATCTAGAAACTATGAACTTGGAGAAACGATGATAGTTATAGAAAGGCTTCAGGCTTTTGTTCATAGGGTCGCTACGAGTCTTGCTCGACTCGATGGCAATCAACAACATTTTTTCTGGGAGAGGACAGTATATCATTGTAGTTTTTATTTTCATCTTTCTAAAGTGTAATCAGAGTGCTCCTTAGAGGCAAGGATGATAAAGCTTTGCCTCACATACTTTGGGCATGTTGTTAGAAGCTATTCCTTGAAAAGAGACATGATGTTTGGAAGGATGTAGAGTCAATGAAAGAGAGGGAAACCCTCAACAAGATGGACTGAAAAGTAACTGCAGCAATGGGTTCAAGTGTATTGGGGATGATAAGCATGGCACTGGGACAGCATTCAGTTCTGTTGTTCATGAGGTCTCTCTCAGTGACACCTAATAAGAACAGCAACAACGGCTCATAATTGTGAGCATCTTTTCATGTGTTTATTACTCATTTGACTGTTCTCTTTGGTGAAGATCATTAGGATTTTTAACATAATTCTCTAAAAAATAACAGAGATAGTTCATCAAGAGCTTCCTTTGGTTTGGGTTACCCGAGTTAACTGAATGCTTTTCAAGTCATTTTCAGGGGGGAAGATTAAAGAATAAGTATATTCTTTATCCTTTTCCTTCAGTTTTCTAGAGGACTGTTGGATGCTCTGGCCTGCACTATCTAGTGGAAATGCAGAGTGAGTCATAGGTGTAATTTTAAATTAACTCAAGTTATTAAAAACATTATCATGCCAATATGTATGACTATAAAGACTATTAATGAGACATTTTACATACTTTAAAAAATATCAAGGAGGGGTGGGCAGGGAGAAAAGTGTAACAATGAATGGAAATCCAAAGTCTCTGTAAATTTTCATTAAAATTAATAATAACAAAAAAAAGAAAAAATATCATACTAACTTTTTGAAACTCATGTATATTCCTCATGTCAAGCACATCTCAAGTAGAATTCATCACATTTCAAATCCTACTCCACTAGTCAGTGCAGCTCCAGGCCCAAGGACTGCTGGCCTAGTGGAAAGAAGCTGCACTGCAATCCCAGAGGTACGCGGTTCAAATCCACCAAATGCTCTGCAGGAGAAGGAGGGACAATCTCCTCCTGTACCAGCAGATCCAATTTGATGGTACACACGAAAAATAACAATAATAAAAAAAGAAAATGGGACTGCTGATTCTATCTACTCCTTGATGAAAAACACCTACAACTGTGCTGAACTTCTCTCCAAACCTCAATGAGGAGCGGATGCAGCAGACTTGCTAAGGGCAGAAAGAGTACATTTCGAAATAAACCTCAGGGGCAGCAGTTCCAAATTCCATCTCTGAAGCCCTCCCACAGCTACTTCCTATATGTAAGCACAGATGATTTCACTCTGAACAATACTAGCTAGAAGACATCAGATGATGGAATGAATAAACTTCACTGTGCAAGGCATGGAGTTGAAATACAGAGAAAAGGATGTAGCCTCTGTTTAGTCAGAAGAAAGGGCTGTCACTTGTATGTTTCCACAGTCCAAACAGATTTTTTGTGTGTGTGGAAAGAGGGATTGCAGACATAGGTGATGGTGTTGTCCTATCCACCATAACTGGAGCAATGGTCTCAAGTGTGTCAGAGATTATGAGCATGGCACAAGCCAGGCCAGGGTTCAGACCTACTGTTCACAGAGTCACTATGAGCCACATTTGACTTGGCAGCACCCACCAACAACAATTACTGATATGAAGGGGGAAAAGTAGTGATTCTGATCTCAATCCACTGAAAGCCCCATAAACACATTTCCATCTGTCAGCAAATCTGATGGAAGTGAAATTTTCTCAGTGTGTGTGATTCTGGATTAAGTTAAGCTACCTGTGCATTATTTTTCTGATTTGTCAAATGGAAGAAATTATCCTTATCTCATTGGGTTGTTAGGAAGACTGAATAAAAACATTTAGTGTGAAACAAAATTTGCACTGTGAAAGCACTCAGTAAATGCTAATAAATGTTATCTACTACTACTCAAATGTTTCTGACATACATTCCTCTTTAGTTTAAATGTCACTATTTTGAGTAGGCAATTATTGTTTTTAACATTGGAGAATTTAAAGCAGAGGAAAATGTCAACAACTAAAGTATTTTATGTTGTTGTTATGTGCCGTCGAGTCGCTTGTGACTCATAGTGACTCTATGTTCAACAACCCTAAACTCTGCTCTGTCCTGTGCCAATCTCACTGTCTCCGACACACCCATCCTGATTACCCCAGTCACTGAATAAATCCCCCTCCTGTGCCGCCCCTCCGCCCTCCCAAGCATGATGTCCTTCTCCAAGGACAAGTCTCTCCTTACAACATGACCAAAGTATGTCAGACGAAGCCTCAAAATCCTTGCCTTCAAGGAGCAGCCCAGTTTAACCATCTCCAGGATGAATCTGTTTGTTTTCTTAGCAGTCCATGGTACCCTCAATAATACCAGAACACTTGATCATGCTAATGTGAAACCTATACTTGGACCAAGAGGTAGTCACTGCATGGTTCAAAACTGGAAGGGGCATACACCAGGGATGTGTCCTGTCTCCATACCTTTTCTACTCGTATGCAGAACAGATTATCCAGGAGGCTGGACTCTATGAGGAGAAATGTGGCATCAGGATTGGTGGAAGATCTATCAACAATCTACATTATGCAGACGACACAACCCTGCTTGCTGAAACAGAGGAGGACCTGAAGCACTTGCTGCAGAGGGTCAAGGACTGCAGCCGCCAATATGGATTGAGGTTCAATGTCAAGATGACAAAGATTTTCACCACTGGACCCACTGGCAGCATCAGGATGGATGGTGAAGAGATTGAGATTGTTCACAGCTTTAGTCTACTTGGTTCCATAGTCAACACTCTTAGCACCAGCAACCAGGAAATTAAAAGACGTATTGCCATGGGAAAGTCTGCTGTTAGGGACCTCTCTAAAGTAATAAAGAGTAAGGTGAAAGTATTTTATAGGAGTTAAGCAAAAACCACAGCCTTTACAAGTCTCCTCACTCTATCTGACATCAAGTAAACTTGTGTGAACAAAGCATGGAAATCATCTGCATTGGGACCTCCCTCCTACTAGCCAGAAATGGCACTGAATAAATTTGCAAGAAGCACTCTTTTTTTTTTTTTTAAATTTTATTTTATTATTTTTGTGCATGTACCGTCAAATCAGATCTGACAGGTACAGGAGGAGATTGTCCCTCCTTCTCCGGCACAGCATCTGGTGAATTCGAACAGTGTACCTCTGGGATTGCAGTACAACTTCTTGCCATTAGGCCACCAGAGCTCCCCAAGAAGCACTATTTTTTTTCCTGTAAATTCATTTACTGTTTTAAAATCTTTAACTATTCCACAATTACAAATTTTTTAGATCAATGAAAAAATTCACATTTTAGATACAAAATTCAATTAAAAATGATCCTCCGTAATTCTCTCCAATCGCCCCACTTCCATGCTCATCCTGTTTTCCCTCCCTTTACAGCCACTCCACACGAGGTGTATCCTGAGTACTTACTAAGACATTATCTGCACTGATTGTCTGTGACAGGCTTACTGGCACGTGCAGCTGCTTTAAAATGCTAACTCAATTTGCCCAAGGAGAAGCCTCAGGATTTTTTGAAAACCAATGCTGCTACGCTGTTTTCAGATCCGCCACCAAAGCTGAACTTGGGTGTTGGCAGTTCTTCATAAAGTTCAAATCCTTCACTGAATTCATTTAGCAACTCTTCCTTGGTCCAATTACATGAAGTTATTAGAAAAAAGCCTTTTACTTTCAATACCCTGGAGAGAGATTTCACATACTGCTTCCTCTTCTCAACTGCATTGTCAGGACTAAGGCTTATGGCATCAAAAGTCCCTTTGTCAATGCAAATATGAAATCCAGACAGTTGTGTGGAAAGATTCAAAAAGTCTTCTACCTTCAAGTGAATGTTGGATAAACCTTCTTTCTCAATAATGCTTCCAGAAAGCTGTATTACAGAAGGACAGTAATCAATTCCCGTATTAGAGAAACCAAATTTTGCAAGCTCAACCAGGAAAACACCATTTCCAGTTCCAATGTCTAGTACTGAAGCATCCAATGGTATCTTCTGTTTTTCCAGCCACCTGATTAATCGATACATACTCTCTTCTCCAAACCAGATTTCTCCTGCATCTCCATATTCTTGAAAAAGGCTGCAGTTCTCGTTCATAGATGGCATCCCAATGCTCTCGGGTGCCAGCGCCGACGGTGAGAAGCCCTCATTGCCCGGACTGCCCTCTTGGGCCTGCGCGGCCGCCCCGCTGCCTCCCCCCAAGAAGCACTCTTGAGACTTAAGTTTATTAGCTTCTGCTTCAAACTAAACCTGAACAATACAGAGAAGATGAAGATGGGTGGGCCCTGAGAAAGGATGACTTGCACATCTGTGAAGTGGTCTGTATTTTTATAGGCAAAATGTAGATAGCACAGATGACTGGGACTTTCTAAAAATTAAACCCCTGTATTCATCTAAAGACTTCTCCAAAAGATTAAAGAGAGAACCTACAGACTCAGGGAAAGCATTTGGTAATGACATATTTGGCAAGGGACTCATCTCTAAAATGTGCAGAAAACTTCAGCAACAAAAGACAATCCAATTAAGAAATAAATGGGCAGAGGGTATGAAAAGACACTTTTTAAAAAAAAAAATGGCCAACAAACACAAAATACTTCAGCTCATTAACTACTGGAAAGATGAAAATCAAAACAACAATGGGATGTCATCTCATCACAGCAACAATAGCAAAGTTCTGTATGATAGTAAATAACAAATGCAGGTGAGGGTAGAGAGAGATTGGAAATCTAACATTCTGCTGACAGGAATGTAAAATAGTGCAAACATTACGGATAGTAATTGGGTGTTTCCTCAGAGGTTGAAAACGGGAAATTACACTTGAGGCAATTACACTTCGACTCAAACTCAAACTCAGAGAGAGAGCTGATCCTGCAGCAAGTTTTCTGCTTCTGGTTTCACCAAAGGAGACTGCCCATCTTTCAGGGAGCTGCTGGAGGATTCAACCTGCCAGGGAGGTGCTACCTGTGGATGAGCAGTGCAACTCCCTACGGGCTACGCCACCAGTTCCCTATCAATTCCACTACTAGGCATACATTCTAAAGAAATAAGACCTGCAACACAAACTGATGTATGCACAATAATGTTCACTGCAGTATTATTTACAATAGCAAAGAGATAAAGACAACCCTGTTGTTATGTGCCATCAAGTCACCTGTGACTCATAGCAACCCTGTAAACAACAATCTGAGCCCTGTTCTATCTTGAGCCAATTTCCTTGTCTCTGATACACCTACCCCCATTACCCCAGTCAGAGAGTCAATAAATCTCATCCAAGTTCTTCCTCTCTTGTGTTCCATCCCTCTATCCTTTCAAGCATGATATCCCTCTCCAAGGACTGGTCCTCCTTTATAACCTGCCTAAAGTATGTCAGATGGAGTTTCAAAATCCTTGCTTTCCAGGAGCAGCCTGGTTTCACCCTCTCTAGGACAAACTTCTTGTTTGCTCTCCTAGCAGTACATGGTATGTTCAATACTCTTCTCCAGCACAACTCAAAGGAATCAATTATCCTTCTATCATCCCTAGTTATTGTCTAGATCTCCAATGCAGAGCAAGTAACTGCAAAGATCATGGCCTAGATCAAGTACACCTTAGTCTCTAGACTGACATCACTGCTGTACTCTGGAGAGATCCTTGACAGCAGATTTTCCCAATGCAATTCATCTTTTGATTTCCTGGCTGCTAGAACCAAGAGTACTGATTGTGGAGCCAAGAAAACAGAAGCTGTTAATCACCTCAATCTCTTCTCCATCTATCACAATGCTGCCAACAGGCCCAGTGGTGAGAATCTTTCTTTACCTGATGTTGAGCTTCAATCCATACTGAAGGCTGCAGTCCTTGACCTTTTTGCAACAAATGCCTCAGCAAATAAGACTGTGTCATGTGCATAATACAGGTCATTGATGAGTCTTCTTCCAACCCTGACACCACATTCTTCCTCATAAAGCCCAGCTTCTCAGATGAGTTGTTATGTAATACAGACTGAAAAGGTATAGAGATACGATGCATCCCTGGCATATACTTTTCCTAATTTTCAACCATGCAGTGTTTCCTTGTTCTGTTTTGATGTCTGCCTCCTGGTCCAAGTATAGGTTTCACATAAGCACAATCAAGTGTTCTGGGATTCCCATTCTTCTCAGAGTTAGCCACAGTTTGTTGTGATCCACATAGTCAAATGCTTTTCTATAGTCAATGAAACAGACATTTCTCTGGCACTCACTGGTTTCCGCTGAGACATTGGCTATAATGTCTCTAGAACCACAGGTCTCTTCTAAATCCTGCCTGCACTCATGGCAGTTCTCTGTTGATGTGCTGTTCAGCTGTTTCTGGAAAATTTTCAGCAAGATCTTGCTTGCATGAGATATTAATGATACTGCTCAATAATTTCCAAACTATGTTGGGTCACCTTATTTTGGAATGAGAATAAATATGGATCTCTTTCAGTCAGTTGGCCCCGTGGTTGTCCTCCAGATTTCTTGGCATAATCTGGCGACTGCGTCCAGGGCAGCATCTGTTTATTGAAATATGTCAATTTGTATGCTGTAAAGTCGTGGGGCTTTGTTTTTTTTAATTCTTTCAGAGCAGCTTGAACTTCCTTCTTCATCACCATTGGCTCTTGATCATATGCTGTTTCATGAAATTCTTCTGTCTCAGCCAATTCTTTGTGTTATGGTGACTGTGTACTCCTTCTATCTTCTTTTGATGCTTCCTGAGTCATTCAACATTCTGCCCAAAGTACCCTTAAGTATTGCAACTCAAGGTCTGAATTTGTTCTTCAGTTTCTTCAGCTTAACAAATGGTAAGCAAGCTCATCCCTTTTGATTTTCTGACTCCAGTGGCTTTGTCTTCCTGAGCTGCCCTTTGAAATCTTCTGTTCAGGACCTTAACATGTTGATTTCTCCCCTTTGCTTTGGCTTCTTGGTGCTCTAGTGTAATATTCAGTGTCTTTTCTGACATTCATTTGGTCTTTTCTTCTTCTTTGTAACTACGGAAGTCTTTATTATGACTTTTTGCATTCTTCACGGATGGTATTCTTGATATCTTCCCACAGTTCATCTGGTCTTCATGCATTAGTATTCAAAGCCTCAAATTTGCTCCTGTGATGGTTAAACTTTGGTTCCAGAAGATCTTCTTTTCTTTTCTTTAGTATAAGGCCAGGTGCTGATTTTGGATCTGAATATCAAGACAATCCTAGTGTTTATCAATGGATGAATGGTTAAAAAAATCCATTGATACACTCGCACAATGGCCATTGACAAAACCATAGCTTACCCTCCAGGGAGTTTTCATAGGCTATAAATCCCATGAGAGATCATTTTCCATCATTCTCCTAAGATGTTGGTGAATTTGAACCACCAGAGGTACCATTAAAATTTAACAATGCAATTCCCTATAAACTACATCACCAGAGTGCACTACACATTGAGACTACGACTCATAGCAGATGAATGAATAGCAGATCTGAACTTTACCCTATCTTGCATCATTCTTAGCAATTTTTATATGCTCAAGCCCACTGTCACAGTCACAGTCCCAATTCATCTTGTTGAAGGCCATCTTCTCTTTCTCTGACCTTTTTCCTTTCTTATTATGATGTCTTTTTTTTGAGGACTGATCCTTTCTGACAACATATCCAAAATATGTGAGACCAAGTTTTAGGACCTTTGCCCCTAAGGAGAAGACCCTGGTTGCACTTCCTCCAAGACAGACACATTTGTCCTTTTGGCTGTACACGAGATATCCAGTACTCTTTACCAACATCCCAATTCAAAGGCATTGCATCATCTTCTGTTATCCTGACATCTGACATCTGTCAATCTGACAAATGACATTCTGTTACTCTACAACATATGCATATGAAGCAAATGAAAATACTACGTTTGGACTGGATGCATCTTAGTCTTTAAACTGACATCGTTGTTTATTAGCACTTTGGAGAATTCCTTGACAGCAGACTTTTCCAATGTAATATAATGGAGTACTATGCAACATTAAAGAATTTATTATAAAGGATTCACAAAACACTGACAACATGGATGAATCTAGAGGACACTGCTATTAGGTGCCTTCCAGTCACTTTGACTCACAGTGACCTTATGAACAAGAGACTGAATCCACTGGAACCTTACCCTATCCCGGGCCATCTTCACAATCTGTCACGCTCAAACCCATTGTTGCAGTCACTGTGTCAATCTGCCATAGGCAAGAAAGCAACAGAAAGCAAATATTTCTTTAATAACTTTAAAGTGTGGAGTGTCCTCTTTAGTCTAGAAGGACAATTTTGAGAAAGGCCTCCATATCAAGTTGAAATCTTTTGTTCCCCGCTGCCTCTCCACCCTGCAGAGAGCTCTCGCTTCTATCCCAAATGTGGCATCTCTGTAAGTTCGAATCCACCAGTGGCTCTACAGAAGAAAGATGACTCTTGTGTGATTTCCAACTTCTAAAAACCTGCTGAAGAATCACGTGAGTCAGTTCCATCTCAACAGCATTGAGAGGGGTTTTTGTGGGGTTTATTTAGGGTTGTGGGTTTTTGGTTCGTTTTGGGGTGTGTTTTTTTTTCTTGTTTATTTGAGTAAATTGCATAAAAAGAGATTGTTCATCTTTTTTCCCGAGGAATGGCTGGTGAATTCCAAACCCAGAGAGGTGCCACCTCTTCATCAGCAGTGCAGCTCTCTATAGACTACACCGTGAGAGCACCATAGCACCTTGCAGATGCTTGGCACATAATTATCTACACAAAGTATGAATGAATGAGTGAGGATGACTTGCAGTGCCTCCCTTACATTATCTTATGCAGTGTGTGTCCAGAGGTGATAGGAGAGGAAAGGAGCTCTGCCACTGACTCCAGTTCCTCCTGCTTTCTCTGCCCATTGAGCTGTTTCGGGAGTCTTAAGTTGCTGGTGATTTCAACTTCCGTGTAGCTCCCACCTCCTTCTTCTGTTGCCTGGGAAATGAATAAGGGAGTCTATTCTCACTGACAAAATAAAAATGAAAATGTTTTTCCTGTGGAAGCCCAGAGGGTGGCCTGACAAACACTGAGCTCTCTGGGACCCTGAGCAAGGTTGAACACAACAGAGCAGGATGGCGTCTCTGTCCTCAGAAGCCTTTGCAGCCCTGTGGGTGTGGTTGTCCTCCGCCACTGTGGTTCAGGCTGTCTCCAGATCAGGCTGCTTTACTGGTGACATGATGCTGAAAAGTAGGTTCCTGTGGTCCCCCCCAGGCACATTGTTTGAATTCTACAATGGTGTGTTGCCTCCACCTTTCCTCCCCAGGCCTGGCAGCTCTCCTAGCCTCCATGTTCCTCTGAAGGACTGAGGCAGTTCCAGACAATTCTACCTAATGAACAAAGATGAGGGTGGACTCCGCTTCCTGTTCTATCAAGGATCCTTCCCAGGCTCTTATAATTTATATGATGCACTTTGGCCCTGCCTTCTCCATGCCCTAAGGCATTGGTTTGTTTACTCAGAAGAAATTTATTCTTTTTTTTAACCCCTTTTGGGAGTAAAACTCTGGAGAGGTGAGGACAATATGGAGCAAGGAGACCTGGGATGGAGATGGGGCCCCTGAGGACAGGCTTCTCAGCTAGCTGCTCCCTTCTTCCCAGAGAAGGATGGTTACAGGCAAGCGATTGGTGCCAGCAGAGGTGAGAATCAAAACCCAGGCAGCTCCTCAGGACAAGAGGGAGGCTGAGCTTCCAGGAACACCCCTGGGCATTCCACATGTAGACAAATAAAAAGTATCAGAGTAAGCAAACAGACATGAGCACATTAAGGCACCTGAACTTTCCAAGAAGGTGGAAGGATCTGAAAACAGCAACTTCTCCAGAGGAACATGGGACTGGAAGAGAGGCATTTTTCTCTGGGAACAAGATGAGCCAAGTGGTCTGCTGCTTCTTCTGGTGAGGGTTGGTGGTTCAGGTTTATTGTGGCAAGAACATATATTTAGACAAACAAGGGAAACCCCTACTCTGCGTAACACATTCAAAACCAAGTACTGCTAGGTCCCTATCCCTCCCTTGTAATGTTTCCAGTGCGTGACTGGTGCCCCAGCCTCGCCAGCTGCTTCAGGAACAGTGAGGTGCTCAGCTTCACTGCATTGAAGAATGTTAAAGGATCCTCTCAGTTCACTTAAAGAGGAAGTGGCCCTGAGAATAGACAGACCTCCTCAGCTGAGGACTCAGGACTCGTGTCAGGGCTTTTTCCTCAGAAATGGCTGAAAAAACCCAACCTACCAACTTCTCTTGATCAGTCTCTCCTACTCAGGAGACAACCTCAACATTGTAACCAAAAGTGTATGGGGGGGGGAGGGGAAGAAGTGAACAGAGGGCCAAAATAAAGAGCTGGTGACATGCAACTAGTGTCTGCTTGTGAATTACTGTCAGAGATGTTCTAACTCTCCCATCTGGGGCTCCTAAGGGTCCCCAAATTTCTGAGAGTAAAATCTGAAATCATGGTGGTTAAGCCCAAAAGAGAATTTCGCTAGCTTATGATCCAAAATTAGCTTTCAATCAACTGCATTGTCCTGGAGGTCCTGTTTCCTGCCCCCTGGCCCACTCCCCAAGGCACTGTATTAGACATGAGTAACAGTCCTGCCCTCATGCAGCTGACCGCTACAACAAGGCTTATGTCTTATTTTGTCCCTGGAGAAATGTTCTTATTTTCCCTGGATCAATGTTAGTGTCACTTTGAAGACACTATCAGTCCTTCCTAAGTACAGGGCCCTCTGCTCAGATGTAATCACCACAAAACCCCACTGGCTTCTAACTCAGATTAACTTGGTATAGACTTCTTTAAGTAAAAATGTAGCAAATAGGTAATTTATTAGATGTATTCACAATTTTGATCATAATAGAAGAAAGTTACCACAAAAAACAGAAAAGACTTCTAGGTCAGTATGCTTGTAAAAGGAGATCACACCCTTCTGGAAAAGTCTGGAGGCTCATTAGCAGCAGCAGCAGCACATCAAAGACTTCCTGGCTGTGCTAGCACCTGGGCTAAAAATACTCTTAGTGATGAAATCTTAGGGGCCATCTTTTGGCCTAGGCGGGAAGAGACTAAAATTATATACTGGATCTCTCAATGTTGGGGGTGAGATTGTGAACAGGAAAAAAAAAGGAAATTATTTGTAAGCAAGGGAGTCTTGGTGACCCAGTTCACAAGAAGCCATGCTGCAATGACTCTCTGGGGTTCAAGTCTACCAGTGGTTCCTCAAGTGAAAGATGCAATGAAAGAATTTTTCTTTTACTTTTCAAAACGAAGGCTGAATAGTGGAGTGGACTTGGGGAGAGTGACTGTATAACAATGAAAGAATTTTACTTTTCAAAGAGAAGAGTGAACTAGGGGGAGGTTGGGCAGGGAGAAAAGTGCAACAATGAAAGAATGGAAATCCAGAGTCTCTGTAAACTTTCATTAAATTAAAAAAAAAAGATGCATAATCTCCTCCTGTGCTATTTACAGCCTCAGAAGGTTCAGCTGGTGGAGGTTCAGCTAGGAGGAGGTTCTGATTCCATGGCAATCAGTGAGTGAATGATTTGTAAGCAACCTAAAATATTGTGGCTTGGGGGAGGAATGTATCTTTCAGTGACTGCCTGAATAAAAAAGTTCCCCTAAAAAGGTATGCTGAAATCCTAACCCCTGGAACCTGCAAATGTGACCTTATTTGGAAACAGAGTCTTTGCATGTTAAATGGACATGAGGTCATTTTGGAGTAGAGTGGGCCCTCATCCAATATGACGCTTGTCCTTAGAAGAGAGAAAGACACCCAGAGGGAAGACAGCTTTGTGAAATGAAGCAGAGATGAGAGTTTTACAGCCACAAATCAAGGAATGCCCAGGAATTGGAAGCAGCAAGTAAGAAACTTCCCCTGGAGGTTTTGAAGGGAGCATGTCCTGGCAGTATCTTTCTTTCAGCCTTTCAGCCTATAGAATTGCAGAATACATCTGTTATTTATGTCACCCTTTTTGTGGTAATTTGCTCATGACAGCTTCAGACACTGAGGCACTGAAGTCACCAAAGTGACTAGACACCAAAGGCTAGAAAGGAAGGGAATTTTCTAAACTCAGAAATGCTTGCTGGTTCTCACTAAAATGAATAACAGCACTCATCTCTGATATGTTTCTTAAAGACAGTACTTAAGTGGCAACAATCCTTTTTCCAGAATGACAGACTCAGTCAAAAACATTCTTTTTGCTCATAATTATCCAAATTGACTCTCCTGTACAGAACTTCCACAAACCCACCCATTCCTTGGGTTTACCTTTATGAACACTCTAAGAGGACAATTCAACTTCAATAATTTAGTTGCTTCATTCCAGAATCCTCAAAGTAATGAGAGATTTCATTTTTCATTATTCTTCCTCAGCAACTGTATCCTTTAAGCCACCTAGAACTGAAATTCTATTTTAAAAGACAGACTCTTCTTACAGTCGGCAGTCTCTTGACGTTTGTCCGAAGACCTATATCTTTGTAAGCCAGGAAAGGATAAACATAGATGACACTTTGGAGAAGGCCATTTGGAATCCAGTAAGTTAGAATCAGAGAGGCCCTCAGTGGGGCAAATGGTTAAGTGCTTGCCTAATAACTAAATGTTAACGGTTCAAACCTACCCAGAGTCACCTTGAAAGAAAGTCTGGCAATTGGACCCTAAAAGATAAAAGCCCTGAAAACTCAAGTGGAGCAGGGTTCTGCTTTGGGACACACTGGAAAACCATGGAGCATAAACTAGGTTTTTGTTTCATTTTGCTTGGAATCAGAAGACACTTTTCCATTGAAACAATGTTAAAAACTAGGCCTCCCACATGACTGATACTGGCCTTACCCTCTTCTAGCCAGAGGCTACGCATTTGGTGCTATGGAGGGTACAAAGCTGAAGATGAATGCAGGCACTGACTTCCAGTGATTAATAAGTTAATAATGAAGTAAACCATTTATAATAAACTAACAAAAAAGGTAAACCATTCTGGGCTGGAATTCACAGCACAGGGAGACAAAGACTGTAGACATAAAAGGCGTCCCTCAGACACAGAACCCAGTGACCCATGGCAGAAATGTGCTGGCTACACCGCAAGAGGATACCTGTGGGCTCTTTCTCCTTTATAGCATCTACAAGTCGCTGTTCTTAAACAAAAAAACTTACTATGCAAATTACTGAGAAGTAATGGCATCTGTTTGAGGACTAAGGTGTGTCTGACTCAGTCTTTTTTTTT
>NW_006399891.1:8827034-8830506 GCF_000299155.1 Elephantulus edwardii | reverse complement strand
AACTGGGCAATGGATAAGAATGACAGAAAAATAACTGATGCCTTTAATTTGTGGTGTTGGAGAACAGCACTGAACATCCCTTGGACAGCCAAGAGAACAAACTGATATGTTTTGGACAGGGTATAGCTGAAGTGCTCTTTAGATGCAAGAATGAAGAGGTTTCACCTCACATACTTTGGGCATGTTGCTAGAAAGGGCTATTCCTTGGAGAAAGACATAATACTGGGAAGGGTGGAAGGTCGGTGAAGGAGATGTAGACCCTCAACCAGATGGACTGACATAGTGACTACTGCAATGGGCTTTTGTGTGTCAGGAAGTGTGAGGGTGGTACAGAATAGACTAGGTTTAGATCTTTTGTTCATAGAGTCGCTATGAGTTGTACTTGACGGCACCTGTAACAACAATTACAAGTCAACAACCCATTTACAGGTTCTAAAAATCAACCTTTTACTGTAAACTTCATTCAAGAAAAGCTTGGAAAAACTTTAGTAGTCCTAATCCACAACATAAAGAGTCTTACCAGTATTCTGAAAAATTTACAGCCAGGAGAAGATAAAATAGATGAATGGGACCTTCTAAGAATCAAATCCCTATGTGCATCCAGAAACTTCTCTAACAGGGTAAAAAGGGAAGCCACAGATTGGGAAAAAGTTTTTGGTAATGACATGTCAGACAAGGGACTTATATCTAGAATTTATAAAATACTCGAGCACCACAACAAGATAAAGGAGAATAATCCAATTGAAAAATGGGCACAGGATATGAACAGACACTTCACCAAGGAAGACATTCAGATGGCCAACAAGCACATGAAGAAATGTTCAAAATCCCTACCCCTGAGAGAGATGCAAATCAAGACAACCATGAGATATCATCTCACTCCAGTAAGACTAGCAAAATTTAACAGAACAGCAAGCAACAAATGCTGGCGAGGCTGTGGAGAGACCGGAACCCTTATTCACTGTTGGTGGGAGTGTAAAATGGTGCAACCACTGTGGAAAGCATTGTGGCGCTTTCTCAAAAAGTTGCAAATAAAGATACCATTTGACCCAGCAATTCCACTACTGGGAATATACCCTAAAGAGACCATAAATGACATCCAAGTAGATATATGTATACCCATGTTTATCACGGCTTTGTTTACAATAGCAAGGAGTTGGAAACAACCTAAATGCCCATCAACAAACAAATGGGTAGAGAAGCTGTGGTATATTCGCACAATGGAATACTGTGCAGCATTGAAAAACAAGGAATTCATGCAATATTATTCAAAATGGGTGACCCTGAAGGACATTATGCTGAGTGAGGTATCTCAGTCACAAAGGGACAAATGCTATATGGTGCCACTGTTGTAGAATGAGGCTGGCATTGGGGTGGGGGTAAGACTGAGAAAAACTGGATGAAATATGTTTATGGCATTGAAGTCTATGGGGGAGAGAATAGTCTAAAAGTATTATATTTTAGGGCATTATTTTTATCGTAGGAGTATGCAATGAGGGTTGCAGAGTAGATTATATTTGGGGGTAGGGGGTGGGGTTTGGGGAGGTGCGGGGGGTATTGTGTACCAATGAGGGAGTTTTTCTTTTGCTTTTCAAGGAGAGGAGCAAATGGGGGGGGTGTGACGGGTTTGTGCGGGGAGAAGGGTGCAACAATGAATGAATGGAATTCCAAAATATCTGTAGATGTTCATTGAAATGAAAAATAAACTAAATTAGAAAAAAAAATCAACCTTTTGGGAACTGAAATGTGGAACAATAAAATATATGGTGCATTATGTAATGCTAATATTTCACAAAATCTATTTCAATAGAACCAAGCTGACAGGAGGGGGAACCCTCTCCTTTAGGGGTTAGCTTTGACAAAATCTTGGCTGAGACAGAGAGAAGCTGATGTATATGAGCCATGAGGATGGTAAAGACAGCAAATCTGATCTCTAACCCTAAGTTTCCAGGACACTGGCTGAACTTCCTGCCCCAGCCTCAGGCTAAGGATTGGGCATTTACAAAGCCAAAAGGTAACCCATTTCTGAGAAGGAGTCAGCAGTGTCTTTCAAATTCTGACAGCAAGCCCCAGTAAGAAACATATTTATAACGAAGATACAAAGTATATTTAAAAACCCCACAATATTTAAATTCTATTTCACTTTTTCAATCCACTGAACTGATTTTAAGGTTTAACTTTATTTTACTGCTACACTCTCCTGAAGGTGAATGAGGAAGAGGGCCTGTACATTCAGCCAGCATTAGTCTCACCTGGGAGCTGGATGGAACACTGTCTCCAGTCGCCATGCTCCCATCTAACGAAACCGGGTCTCTGGAGCAGGGGCCCAGGAACTTGTGCCTTAAACAAGCACTTCAGGTGACTGCAGCAGAATAAAATTTCAGAAGCACAAAGAAACAGGTAAACTGTTTTGAAATTTCCAATCTTGTGCCAAAGAGGGTAGAGGGCTGTTTGTATGTCCAGGAGAGCCAACCAGCACATATGAATCAATAGTAGGTAGAGTCTTTTGAATCTTACTGAAGAGGACTTCGCAGCTCAGAATAATCCTGGGTAAGGCCCTCCTTGACTGGGAAACAGGCTTGTTACTGCTGCTGTACCTCAGGCCAGGATATACTGGTGTTCTCAGTTAGGACCTGCACAGCACAGAGATCTGGAGGTGGGAAACTGACTACTAGACCTAGTGCCCAAATGCCAACCAGCCGCAGTTACCTTATGCAAAGACATGAGGCTTAATCAGAAATCATGTCTTCCAGGACAAGGTCAGTGCACAACAAACCAATAATGATCAACTGCAGACCTTCAGAGTGCAAGTCAAGTGTTAGTTTATCGAAAACCAATCAATGTAAATTATCACAATCACAGCTCTTCCTTTCCTTAAGACTTTCTTGCCAATATGTGGCTGCAGTGTTTCTTCAACACCTAATATGTACTGGGGTGAAGAACATGCTTTTTGTCTGCCTTCAAGTAACTAAGGCAATGATTCTCAAGACAGTACCGAGATGGGTCTGAACAAGTTTCTTTTCTAAGACTTTCTTAAGGGGAGGGCTGTGGTATTAAAGTGGACACTATGTCAGCTGGATAAAAAGACACTCCCCACTTGATTTAAAGGTTCAGCTTGAAAATCTGGAGGGTGAAGATTGGGTTCTTATCTCACCACTGATTTTGACTAGTGAAGGAAATGTTTCCTCAGGGGGGAAAAAGCCCAAAAAACAAAAAACAAAAAAATTCAAACCTATTGTCATGGAATTGGTTACCAACTCACTGTGAGCTTCCGCTGGGTTTTTGTGGTTTGGTTTTTTTAAAAATTGGTTTGCTTACAAAGTTTGTATAGTGTTTTCACACTGTTCTTCATTTGCAATGTATTTCATACAACCATTCTCATGAATTGTTGTTATGTGCCGTCGAGTAGCCTGCGACTCATAGCGACCCTATGTACAACAGCCCTAAACTCCGCTCTGTCCTGTGCCAATCG
>NW_006399891.1:8788966-8806968 GCF_000299155.1 Elephantulus edwardii | reverse complement strand
GGGATGGGTGTGTCGGGGGCAATGAGATTGGCACAGGATAGAGCATGGTTTAGGGCTGTTGTACATAGGGTCGCTATGAGTCGCAAATGACTCGATGGCACATAACAAGAACAACAACAATCACTTTAGTCAGAAGGATTATTTTTTTCTTCTGGGTTTCTTTCTCTGGGAATAAAATTTTTTCCCTTAAAAAAAAAAGTTGTATTCCTTAAACCGATGCTGTGGTCTGTGCTCCAAACTGCAGCAATGTGGCTTGTCCCAACTACCCAATAGTGACACTTCCCCTTAGGGCCCTCAGAGATGGTGGAGGGAGCATGCTAGATTAGATTGTAAAAGCCAACCTCAAGGGTCTGATTGTAGGGGAACAAGCTTTTTCGAGGCCAGATATGGTTATGTTCCTGCTTACTGCCCGCTCACTTCTGCTTGCTAGGCCACTGTTATGTATTACTTGCGAGGATGGCCTTGGAGATCCAGGGGCCCTGGCCACAGGGTACCTTTGCTCATCAGAGATGTAAAAGGCCACACCTCCCTCTGGGGAGCACAGAGCCTCAAGTCCAGCCATGCCACCTCCCTAGACATCATGGAAAGAAAAGATTAATCACAGTATTCCTGTAAATCTATAGATTTTAGGCTTACATTCACAGCGTAAGTTGCTTTGATAGCCCTTTCTCCACTCCAGAGTTGTGGCTTACTCCTTTAATAATTGTTAAGTATTACTGTTGAGTCTAATTTGTACTCGTCTCCCTGGTTACGAAGTATGAAGGGCAAGTAACACCATCTCTGCACTAGTTGAATGCACGACTCCCTTAGCTGAGAGGGACATCTGTCGACTGATCCAAGATGACAAGGTAGAGTTTTACCTCTCAAACCCTCTACAGGTTGTATTTGTTCCTACTACCTCTTTTCAGTGAGTCATCATTCTATTTCCCAAGACTGAGAAACCTAAAAATAAAAATGGGGATGGGAGGGTGGGCGTGGGGGTGGTTTGTGTTAACTAAGTAAATTCACAAGGTTAACACATTACGTCTGTTCATGTTAACAGATAACGGTCAAAAGTTAGCTTCCTTTTGGGGTTGTAATAGCAGTGAAACGAATCTTAATAAATTCTGACTTAGTCCCTAAGTTAGAACAATGAGACCATCCATGCTGCCAAAAACAAATCTTAAAGACAAGTGTGGGGTGAATGTTGTTGTTATATGATATCGAGTCAACTATGACTCAGAGCGACCCTCTGAACAACAGATCTGAACCTTGCCCTATTCTGCACCATCCCCATGATCTCCTCTGTGTTCATGTACATGATTAAAGGCATGTTGATTAGGCCTTTTTCCCCAAGGACAAGCTCCTCCTGACAACATGCCCAAAGTCTGTAAGACAATGTTTCACCATCTTTGCCTTTAAGGAGCACCTTGGTTGCCCTTCTTCCAGGACAGACTTGTTTATTCTTTTGACAGTTCATGAATTATTCAATACTCTTCGCCAATACCACAATTCAAAGACATTTGCTCACAACAAAACAATGGTGGATAGAAAGGGTTGCATTCTGGTAGCTTTTGTTCTTCACTTTGGGGAGACATGGGCTCAATTTCTGTGTATGTGTCCAAGTTTATGAAAACTATTACAGCATAGCAGACAGACTGAAACAGCTCCATGTAGTGTTTTGAAATTCATCCCAACTGCAGGCTGAGTGACCTGCATTTTGGACAGACTGCTAAAGTCCAGGAGCTGCAGCATTTCCTTAGCATCAGGATCTACTTCAACTATCTCCTGATCCAGAGCTCTGGTCCATAATTATCTCTCCTTTCTCTCTCCTTCACCTGCAGCTTAATGGAGACACCTCTCACAGGCCCTTTCTATGTTCGCTTCATCAGCTGTGTGACACAGCCTGCTAGCCTGTACTGGAGCTTCTTGCTGGGAATAATGGTGATCTCCTTGCACACGTGCGTTGGTGTGGAAGTCATTACCCAGGCTGCGTAGTATTTCTCAGTGATGACCCAGGCCACCTTCTTCATAGTTTTGGTGCAAATGTGGCCCATGTTGGTGGGTCCTTGATGAAGAGGATGGGCACACATTTTAAGGCACTTTTAGTAAGAGAATTATTAACATTGTAGGGATGGGAGGAGGTAGCACAGTTTGTATATGTGAAGGATTCAAGATGGAATTGGTAGTGGAGGCCTTTCAGTTTTGTTAACAAGACTCTCTGTGTGTGTATTGTGAGCAAAGGTCAGATGTATTCTGGGTACACACATGTGTGATCTTTTGTGCCTTAAGTCTGCTTCTCAACAGAGGATTTCTTTTTATAAAGGACTGTTCACTGGTTACCTAGAATTTGACCGTATGTGTCTAGAGAGCTGATTTGGGCATTTTTCTGGGAGGCGGCGGGGGGAAGGGAATAACATACCACACAAAAACAAAGAGATTTAAAAAAAATTTAGGAGGAATTTCTAAGACTGTTTATTTGCAGGTAAGGGTATCCTGTGCTTCAGGATGTGGGTTACATTTTTCTCATTTATTTATTCTGATGTATAGAGTTGGGTTAGCTTTTGCCTACCTGATGGATTTTTATTATTCTAGCTTGAAGTGTTGTAAGATAAGGAAAAAGAGAAAAAGCTTTAGGAGGAACCAGAGAAATAAGGAAGAAGAGTGGGTTTTCAGGCTTTCACCATTCCCTGTCCTGCTTTACTCTTGAGAGATTTTATACTTATTTTTTGTTACCTGTTGTAATTCCCCTTCCCCCCATAGTGGTTTTTTAACGTAAAATCACATGATCATGGTCGGAGGCTTCCTGGGACCTCCTAAAGAAAAGTATTCATTTGGAGTCCAACCACTCACATAAAGAAATAAAATCTAGTTACAGGTGGGTCTTCCACCTTTTCTGAAGACACTCAACATATCCAGTTATTTCTCTAGACATCTAGCCTCGTAGGAAATTCACTGGGGCTACAGAGATTTAAACTGCTTGATTTAACCAAATTATTTACATTTCTGCTCCTCTACCAAACGCCCTCTCAAGGCTTCTGAGTTAGAATCACTCCTAACTGACTCTCCTTTGGGGTTCTGAGGTGGTAAACTGCATGAGAGATTTCCCATCGTTCTCCACTTCTACCAAATAAGGGCATTAAAGAATATTTTCCGTATGGTCTTTGCTTTCTAACCAAACTGTCTTAAGACAGTGGAATCACTACTCCTAACATGCTTTCTGAATGAGCCAAATAGAAGACATTTGCTCTAGCCCTGGGGCCAATGTGATTCTGACACTGAATTACATGAGAGCAAAAAGAATTCTGGAGCGCAATCCGAAGAGCTGGCAGACAGTGACAGAGGGCAGAACCTAGGCCACAATGGTAACCACTGCACTACAGACTGAGCTCCAAACCAAGGGTTTTCTTTGTGAACAGTCAACTGTATGATCCCTTAGTGGCTTCTAGGTTATGTTATCAGGTCTCCTGTTTTAAGAATTTTTCCCTTTCCCACGCACTACGCTCAACTACCATCTTCCCTTCTCTCCTTGCAGCAAAGCTCCTCAATGACTTGTCCACCCCTCTGTCTTTAAGTCCTCTCTTCTCAAGCCTCTTTTGCCCTATCAACATTGCACCAGAACTGGTTCTTGTCAAGGTCACCAATGACCATCATGTTACTCAATCCCATTTTGGCTCAGTCCTCATCTCTTCATTTCTCAAATCATTTGTCACAGTTGCTCCTTTTCTCTCTCCTTAGTAATATGCTTTCGATCCAGTGTCTAGGTCACAAGTCTGTTTTTCACCTACTTTACTAAAGACTTTTCTAAGGCATCTGCTGGTTCCTTATCTGCTCTCATTCTTTTTTTTAATAACATTTTTTAATTGTAATCTTAACATCATTCATTGTTGTACATTTGACCCCTTCTCTCTCCCTTCCTTCTCCTCTAGTTCACATTTAAAAAAAAAAATCATTCTTAATACTAGGATACCTCCAGGACTCATTTCTTGGTTTCTTATCTTCTCTAACATCCTGGTAATCTTATCTAGTCTCATAGTTTTAAACACTATTTTGTCATAATTTAAAAACAAACAAAAAAAACCACCAAACACCTCGTTGCACTCAAATTGATTCTGACTCATGGCAAGCCCTTTAGTACAGAGTAGAACTATGCTCTGATGCGTGACTAGCTTCTGAACTCAAGGTAACACTATTGTTATAAAGGACTGTCAATTCCAATTTATAGCAACCCCCAAATGACAGAGTATAACGGCCCCACAAGGTTTTCTAGGCTATAATCTTTACAAACAGCCAGGTTTTTACCACAGAGTTGCTGAGTGGTTTCTTGACCCAACACCTTTCTGTTAGCAATAAAGCATTTAATTGTTGTGCCACCATGGCAATAGTGCCGGAACCAAAAAGCCCACACAAACTCAGCTTCTGTTAGTGAGGCAAATCTGAATAGTCACCCATTTTTTATATTTTAATGCAGGCTGCTTGTTTATAATCTAGACATGAAGAAAGATCTTTACATTTTTGCTCTCTCTTCTTGTTAGGATGCTACAACTCCAACTCACAGTGACCTTATGTACAATTGACAGGAAATCTGGCCTCATCCTTACAAATCTCTACTGTGTTAACATCCATGTAGCCACTGTGCCAACCTACCTCCTTGAGAGTCCTTCTCTCCTTCAGTGACCTACTTTTCCCAGGACTAGCTCCTCCTGACAATATGCCCAAAGTATGTGAGACAAAGTTTCCCTATCCTTGCTTCCAAGCATCATCCTGGTTGTACTTCTCCCAAGACAGTTTTGGTTGGAGTCTTTTTGGTAGTACATGATATAGTCAATATTCTTCACCAACACGCAATTCAAAGGCATCAATCCTTTGGTCTTCCTTATTTATGATCCAATTTTCACATGTATATGAAAACAATGGCTTGGGTCAGGTGCACCTTAGTTTTCAAAGTCACATCCTTGCTCTTCAGCCCTTCAAAGAAGTCCTTGAAAGGTTTCCCAGTGTTCCCTGGGTCTAAACCCAGCTTCTTTTCCAAGAATGAATGGCCCAGAAACCAAGGCTTTGGTACTGTCTCTTAGAGTGGGGAGCCTCCTCGACACAAACATAGCTGGTTTCCCAAGACCTGGGGTCCAATGGCTGCAATGCACCCAAATGGAATGTTACCCCCTTAAGCTCCATCTTCCTTCCAGTACCTCTTTGGTGTTCAGACACGGTGGTTCTGGGCAGTGGCTATCCTTTAGGTAAAAGAGTAGGTAAGGAGCTGTGATCTGAAGTACATAGCTGGGGCTCCAGGTCAGATGAGCCATATTTTTCAAACCTTCCTTCTTTCTTGACTAGAGGTGAAATGTTGTTTATGGGAAATGGACTTTGGAGTAGAAACGATCCTGGCTTCGAGGCTCTCCAGCCTTGCTGAAGCCTGCTGTGCTTTTGTCCCACAGCTTTCAGCTGCTTGTTTCTCACTATTTTCTTGAATTGTTCTCATGGAGTTTTCCTCAGGGATACATTGACCAGCAGATTCCAATTCATATGTATTCCCATGCTCATCACTAGAGAATTAGCTCAATGCTTTGTAGAAATGATGGATTGGTGACTGGACTATGCTTTGGTAGCTGTGACCTGGGCGGCTTGGACCTGGTCATTTTCTACTACCATACCGGTCCCTGGGGGCTTGAACAGGGAGTGGACAACCACTTCAGAGAGCCATCAACTATCATTTCTGACTGACTGAACCTGAGGTTCCTTCCTCTGTGGACACAGGAGGCCAGAACTGAGGCACCACTGTTCATCCAGCCGCCTCCCTACTGGTAATCTCAAAGAACCTCAAAATTTTAACTGACGTATGCACATGGGACTCTTGGAACTGGGGTGGGGTTTGGGTAAAGGGGAGAAATCAGTATGCTTTTGTCTAACCTGATGCGAAGGATAGTTGTTTGCCTGCAAGATCTTTTCTTACTGTTTCTTTAAAAAAATGGGATGAGAAGGGAAGAAACTTTGCCCAATGCAACCGTTTTTTATTTCTTCACTGCATGGGTACTGTTGGTGGAGCCAAGTAAAATGAAACCCTTGACAACTTCAATTTTTCCTCTATTTACCACTATGTTGCTATTGGTCAGGTGGTGAAGACTTTTTTTTCCTTGATGTTGAGATGTAATCTATACTGCAGGCTAAAGTCTTTGATCTTCTGTAGTAAGCTCTTCACGTCCTCTTCGCTTTCTGTAAGCAAGGTTGTGTTATCTGCATAATACAAGTTGTTGATGAGTCTTTCTCCAATCCTAATGGCACACTCTTCTTCATATGTCCAGCTTTTCAAATGATTTGCTCAGCATACAGACTGAATACGTATGGTGAAAGGATACAATCTCAACACACAGTTTTTATTTTTAACCATTCAGGTATCTCCTTGCTCTTTTGGAATCACTGCTTCTTGGTCTATGAACATGTTCTGCATGAACACAATTAAGTCTTCTGGGATACTCAGGTTCTCAATATTATTATTAATAATTTTTATGACGCACACAGTCAAATGCCTTTCATTCTTCTCAAAACCCATTGTCATCAAATTGAAACTGACTCATAACTGATGGTCCAGCAGGTTTTTGGAGGCTGTAAATTGCACAGGAAGAGATCTTTCTCCTGTAGGCCTATTGGAGGCTTGAAAGCACTAGAGAGAAGCCCCCTTTGGGTTAAAACTGCAACTCCCTACAGACTATACAACCAGAACTCTTTGTCTCACAAAAGAAAAATAACAAACTCAACTCTTTTTTTGCTTACTCTAGTGAGTTTATTAATCAAAATGGCTATTCCCTTTGATTTTCACTATAGGGCTGAATGAGAACATGAAAATGAGACGTGTAAATGACTAATGACAGGATTGGTCAGTCTTTTGTCATCTCCTGAACGTTGAAAGTGAGATTTAGAGGTAGAAAAGTGGGAATCTCTCTACTAGCAAGAAACAAGCATGGTCTTTGGGGTCAGAGACTGCTGTGTGAGATGGAGACTATCAGGGATTGGGACACTGCAGCAGCAGTTGACAATCAGAGCTAGAATATGAGACAGAGCTTAACTGTCACCCTACAGAACCAGACCTGGTACCTTCCACCAAGTTTGCTGGAGGACTCGGGAGATGACATCAGCCTGCCTGGTGCCTTCTATTGAGCTTGCTAGAAGACTGGAGGGGTGACACCATACAGCCTGGTACCTTCCACCAAGCTTGCTGGAAGACTGGAGGGGTGACGCCACACAGAACTGGCACCTTCCACCAAGCTTACTGGAGGACTGGGGAGATGGCAGCATACAACCTGGTGCCTTCCATCAAGCTTGCTGGAGGACTGGGAAGGTGATGCCATAATTGGTAGAATTCAATGAACTTTGTAAGCAGAAAGTCAAAAGGTCTATGAACCTGCCTGCAAAACTGTCCTGACTGAAAATCTGTATCTTGTTTCCAATCCTAACTGTAACCTGTTATCTTCCCTTATAAACCTCTTAACTGTGAACATGGTTTGGTGAATTCTGTGTGGCCAATTCAACAGATTCTTGGACCCAGTAAAAAAGATGGTGTTAGAATTGGTAGAAGTTGATGCAGGAGCATAGGGACATGTCTGACCTCATGGAAACCAGTTTTCTCTGTGAATGTTGTGGATGGGTACTGTGCTCTCTTGTGGAGTTAGTGGAGGTAAAGCTTGGTTACCTCATTCATGCCAGTCTCACAGTTTTTACAACAGTCTTACTTTGTGAAGTTTACTGATCCCTGACATAGATAGATGCACTATCCTGAGAAATTCCTTGGGTGTAGTTCACAAGGTCTCTGGAAAGAGCAATATCTGGATTTTCCACCAAAAAAGAGACTTCTGAACTCAAGGGTCTTCTCAGCAGTAGTTCAAAGGTAATCAGATATTTAATGACTACTGGGCCTTGCTATTACATTAAAATAAAGGTGACACCCTTTATAAAGCTAGGAGGGGAAATTAGCCTAACAAGGAAATGTGTTTTATGTATGTTCCCAGGGTAAAACTTCCTAAGCCAATGGTTAGGGATAGGTATTGTTCTAAATTTGGAAATAACTGATGACAAAGTGAAGTTTCCTTCCCCTTTCTTACCCACACCCAAAACAACACCCCACGCTTCTCATGAGAAAAATTCCTTCACACTTACGGTTTCCATTTCCTACATCTGATCTTCCGCTTAATGAAAACCAATTTATGGAAAGCTTGAGTTGCAAGCCAGTTGCTTAAAAAATGTTCAATGTATTTAGATCTTCTGGTACTATGCCCAGCACATAAATATTATCAGCATTATTGCAATATTATCCCAACAACTTTTTATTATAATATACATTGTGTATTACATGATACAATATATAATGTATTGAATATTTATAACATTCTGTATTCACAGTAACATTTTATTATGTGGCATGTAAATATACACCATAAATATAAAATGCAGTTATATTCTGTTGTATTATCATCTTAACATAGGAGGTAAGTTACTTCTCTAATTTCTTTCTTGATAAAATTACAGAATCTTTTTAAAAGATTCTCACCATTTCCTTTTACCTCAAGACATTTGTGGGTTTGGGGTTTTTTTTAATTAATTTTAATGAAAGTATACAGAGACTTAGGGTTTCTTGTCATTCATTGTTGCACTTTTCTCCCTGCCCACCCTCTCCCCTCCAATTCACTTTTCTCCTTGATGAGTAAAAGAAAAACTCTTTCATTGCTATGGAATCCCTCCCCCCAAGTCCACTGCACTGTGCAGCCTTCATTCTGGACTCCTGTTATAAAAATAATACCCAATCATATATGCCTTTTAAACAGTTCTCTCCTTCATTTGTTGCAATGCAGTATACATCATTCCTCCCCTTCTTCTCTGTCTTCTCTCAACCCCAATGTCAGTCCTGTTTCACAATAGTGGCTCTATGTAATATTTGTCCTTTTGTGACTGAGATATTTCATTCAGTATAGTATCTCTAGGGTCATCTACTTTACAGAGTATTTCATGAGTTCTTTGCTTTTCAGTGCTGCATAGTATTCCATTGTGTGATTTTTTTTTTTTTTTAAATAAACATGTTAAATATCCCTTTACTTTTAAAGCTTTTCAACTACCCTACCATCTATGTCACATGCAACCATAGCTATGAACCTCATCTACTGAACTGACTTGGCTGTGGTCTTCACCCATCACATTTTCTTGAACTCCCTTACACTCTGTACTTGTTGATTCAAACGGCCCTCACAGCAAGCTATTTAATAGCAGTGTGCCTATTTTAATAACAACTTGGTGCCTCTGTCGTGTACAAGCAATTTGGCAAAATGGTAATGAGTCACCCTCTACAGAAGCAACTAGTGGAAGAAGAGTTGAGTCATTAGTCACGTTGGTCCATTAGTCGTGCTAACAATGTTAATAACACTTCTGGGCTCAGTGTGTCACTTTCATGTGAGAAAATCAAAGTACTTAATTATTGCACTTTGGGAGGTAGAAGACAGAAAGTCATGATGGCTGAGTGGGTATGCTTAAATAAAGCTGCTCTTCTCTTTTCTAAGAACAGAGGACTTGAGCAAGGTGGAAACAATCCTAAATCAAAGAATTGCATGGAATTAGACTTTTATAACAACAAAAAGAATTATTTGCACTGTTAATAGTTTCTGAACTTCCCATACCCTCTCTCTGAGTCCAGTGTCATCTGATGACTCATCACTATGACACTAGTAAGTGCAGTGTAAGTTTTACAAGAGAAACGATACTAAAATTATCATTCTCAGCACTGATCCGCCTGTGGCTAAATGGTACATTTACGTATCATTCATGAAAATGTTAACTGACGGGGGAGAGAATATTTTATATTTTAGGGCATTATGTTTATCGTAAGAGTACGGAATGAGGGTTGCAGCGTGGATTATATTTGGGGGTTGGGGGATGTGTGGGGGGGATTGCGTACCAATGAGGGAATTTTTCTTTTGCGTTTGAAGGAGAGAAGCAAACGGGGGTGGGGGGGTGGGGGGCGAGGAGAGGGGTGCAACAATGAATGAATGGAATTCCAAAAATCTCTGTAGATGTTCATTGAAATGAAAAAGAAAGAAATTAAAAAAAAAAAGAAAATGTTAACTGACACATCCCTCTTGGAGAGAAGCATAGCAAAAGCCTTAATGCTATCTGTATGCTCTTGGCTTAGGAACTGTATTCCAGAAGCTCATCTTAAGTAAATGAAAACATTCACAAAATTCTATCAATAAAGTTAGTACTGCTGCCTCACCTGTATTAGCAAAAAGGGAAAATAATTTCAATATTCAACAGCTGATGTAACTTAGTAAGTTACAGAATATTAACATGATGAAATGTCACAGTCACTACAATAGTTAAGAAGACACAGAATGAAATAAAAGAAAAAAATTATTTTCACACAACAACAAGTATATGAAACATAGAGTATGTGTGTGTACCAGCTCTGGAAAAGAGTGATAGTTAATATATTCCCTAACTCATTACATTTTAGGTCCTGGCTTACACATTCAACATCTATTTTCCAATTTGCCTTTCCTCAATTTTTGTCCTAATGGCAAGAAACTGCACTGCAATCCTGAAAGCATGCAGTTAGAGGCCATCAGCTGCCCCATGGGAGAAAGATGAGCTGTCTCCTCCAGTGCTATTAAATGCCTCTGAAAACCCACCAGAGGATCAGCTATGGATTGGTTCCAACTATACAGTATACAATAACAACAATGCAACTGTAATAATTTTCTTATAATAAAAATGTAACTTATCTACATTTAAACTAATAACAAAAGCAACAGAAACTCACTGAACTGGGACAGGAAGTCAGATAAACACTATGCAGATACAGATTCCTTGATTTTGAATCAATGAATTTATACACATAACCCTACAAAGCAAGGATTATTTGCAGATAAGGAAAGTGAGACCCTGAAGCATGTAACTTACACAAAGTCTCCCAATTAGAAAGTGGGATGGCAAGGATTCCAGCATTTAGACAAAAGTTTGTGACTCTCTAACTATGAAAAATAACAGGCAAAACATTGTCTTAGTTAACTATTCTACTTACCTCAATTATGTCTATGCAAGTAATAACCATTTCCAAAGAAATTCAACACAACAGAAAGCACTCATTTGAACTAGTTCTTTCTGGTGATGGAAAAAGTAACACTGTATGTAGCTATAGTGAACATCACATAACCAAAGTAAAAATAAGCATTTGAACACATGCTGGTGTTGCTGTCAAGCAATTGACGATTCAAAGCTACTGCACAGGACAGAGCTGAACTATCTCAGAGGGTTTCTGAGGATGTAAATTTTTATAGGAGCATAATATAAATTCTTTATATTACCTCTTCTTTTTCCTGCAGAGCAGCTAGTGATTTCAAACTGTCAACCTTCTGGTTAGCACCTCAACATTTAACCACTATGCAAACAGGTTCTTTACTTATAGATGTTGTTAGGTGCCACTGAGTCTACAACTCAAAACGACCTTATGAACAAAGGATCTGAACCTATCCTCTCTTGTGCCATCCTGACTGTCTCTGATATTTTTGAGTCCACCATTACAATTACTGTGAAAATCCATTCTGTTGAAGGCCTTCTGCTCTACACGTCCCTCAGTGAGTCTTTACCTTTTCAAGGTGAACATGGGTTGACATTGAGGAAAATGGGAATCCTGGAACATTTAATTGTATTAATGCAAAACCTAGACCTAGACCAAAAAGATGCTGTATGAACAGGGCAAGAGCATACTGCATGGCTTAAAATCAGGAAAAGTGTGCATACAGGCTCTAGCCTTTCTCCATACCCTATTCAATCTGTATGCAGTGGATGCAGAAGAAATCATCTGAGAAGTTGTTCTATCTGAAGAGTTATGTAGCATCAGGATCTGAGGAAGACTCATTAACAACCTGCATTATACAGGTGACACACTTTTGCTTGCTAAAAGTGAGGAAGACTTGAAGTGGTTGCTTCAGAGGATCAAAAACTACAGCCTTCAATATAGATTACGTCTCAAGATCAAGAAAATAAAAATCCTCACTACTGGGCCAGCAGGCAACATCATGATAGATAGAGAAGAGACAGAAATTGTCAATTATTTCATCTTGTCTCGATTCACAATTAACACCCTTGGCACCAGCATCCAGGAAATCAAAAGACATACTGCATTGTATGTCTCCAAAGTGCTGAAGAGCAATGATGTCAGTTTGAAGGCTAAGGTGCATCTGAAGTTGGACAATGAATAAGGATGACAGAAGAAGAATCAATGTCTCTGAGTTGTGATGCTGGAAAAAAATACTAAATATCTCATGGACTGTCAAAAGGACAAACAAGTTTATCTTGGAAAAGGATGCAGCCAGGGTTCTCCTTGGAGGCAAGGACAATGAAATTTTGTCCCACATACTCTGACCTTTGAGCATGTTGTTAGGAAGGGCAGTACCCCCTTCCCTCCCTTGGAGGGGCCAGGAAAAAGAACATATGGATGAGAACAGGCAAAATGATCAGTGGAGAGAAACAGATACAGTATCTATAATAAAAAACTACAAAACACTGCTGAGTTACTTCCAACTCATGGCAGATTCTCAAAGGGGTTTCTGAGACTTGTTATAATTATGGAAGGAAGGTGCCTTGCCTTTCTTCCTCAGACCAGTTGGGGGATTCCAATCACCTATCTTTCCGTTAGCAGCTCATCATGTAAAGGACTAACCACCAAGAGCAATCTATAATTCAAATAGTCACTGGCTATCCAGTCAGTTGCAATTCATAGTGAACCTTCGCAGGATTTTCAAGGGTGTAAATCTGAATGGAAGGAGAATAGGAGACTACCTATTCTCTTGGAACTATACTACTAGCCACACGGAGTCTTATAGTCAACAGTACAAAGTGCTATGAGCCGTACCACCAGACCTCTTCATAGCAATCTATAGACACACATAAATATACATATGAGAGAGCATATATAGTCGATGAAAACAGAAATACAAATACCTTCAGACATGTGCACATAATTTCCAACACTAGTTTTCTAATTTAGAAAGCTTACGACCATAGTTTAGTGAGACAACTAAGCCAAGTGGCATAACAGAGTTGACAAAAATGTGACCTGCATCCCAGATACAACCACAGGTCTACACTTACTGGAAGGTAATCACAATGCAGAGAAGAAACTGGTCTACACAGGCCACATCACGCACCCTGAGACTAGGAGAACTACATGGTACCCAGCCATCTCTACAGACTGTTTTCACTTGGTCACAACAGTCAAAAAGAGTTGATTCTGGAGAGAATGGGAGGCAAATCTGGAAAAGTAATTTAAAAATTTTTATTCTTAGTTGAAAATAGCCAGATAAAGTGAAACGATAGGGAACTGAGGACTCTCGGGGATACTGTTCAGACCAAGATCCAAGCCTATCCTGAGGCCACATTTTAGGGAAAGACCAGAGTGGCATACAAATAAAGGGCATTATCCCATAAGATCAATGACCTACTTAAAAGCTATGAACCAAAAAAGTCAACAATTACTCAAAAGCAAAAAAGAGAAGATAAAGGGGCAAGGAAACGAGAATAATGAAAGGGAACAAACAAAATACAATTAAAGAAGCTGTTGGCATACAATGATAAATGTAACTAATCTCATCCAACCAATGCTTTGGAAACTGTCAAATGGGACCCTACCTTGCTATGTAAACTTGAATCAAAACCAAAAATGAGTATTTTTTAAAGGCACTTATTTGACCCTACATCCAGAATTGAGGCTTTCTTTACACGCTAAATACACAGAGATTTGTAGATACAAGTAGCAGTGGCCAATGCTGACTGTGAATGATTCACACCCAGAAGGGGATCTTTAAGGCCATCTGGCACATGATTCCTTCAACAGTGAGAATGAGACAGGTACAGTTATCCAAAATCACAGAGATAGCTGGAGAGAGTCAGGCTTCTGATTCATATCCATGGACCTAGAAAATCTAGAGCTCTTTCTACTATGCAATGTTGTTGTTGTTATGTGCCATCGAGTCGCTTGCAACTCATAGTGACTCTATGTACAACAGCCCTAAACCCTGCTCTATCCTGTGCCGATCGCACTGCCTCTGACACACCCATCCCGATTACCCCAGTCACTGAATTAATCCACCTCATAGAGGGTCTTCTGCTTCTGCACCATCCCTCCACCCTCCCAAGCATGATGTCCCTCTCCAAGGACCTGTCCCTCCTTACAACATGTCCAAAGTATGTCAGACGAAGCCTCAGAATCCTTGCCTCCAAGGAGCAGCCTGGTTTAACACTCTCCAGGATGAATCTGTTTGTTTGCTTGGCAGTCCAGGGTACACTCAATACTCTTCTCCAGCACCACAGCTCAAAGGCATCAATTCTCCTGCTATCTTCCCTAGTCACTGTCCAATTCTCTGATGCATAACAAGTGATTGCAAAGACTATAGCCTGTATCAGATGCACCTTAGTCTCCAGAGTGACACCATTGCTCTTCAGTACCCTGGAGAAGTCCCTAACAGCAGACTTTCCCATGGCAATACATTTTTTTATTTCCTGGCTACTGGTGCCAAGAGTGTTGACCGTGGAGCCAAGCAGACTAAAGTTGTTAACAATCTCAATCTCTTCACCATCCATCCTGATGCTCCCAATTGGTCCAGTGGTGAGAATCTTTGTCTTCTTGACATTGAGCTTCAATCCATACTGAAGGCTGCAGTCCTTGACTCTCTGCAGCAAGCATTTCAGGCCCTCCTCAGTTTCAACAAGCAAGGTTGTGTCATCTGCATAACGCAGATTGTTAAGAGATCTTCCACCAATCCTGATGCCACACTTCTCCTCATAGAGACCAGCCTCCCGGATAATCTGTTCTGCATACAGGTTGAGAAGGTATGGAGATAGGACACATCCCTGGTGTACGCCTTTCCCAATTTCGAACCATGCAGTGTTTCCTTGCTCTGTTCTGATGACTGCCTCTTGGTCCAAGCATAGGTTTCGCATTAGAACAATCAAGTGTTCTGGTATTCCCATTCTTCTCAGAGTAAGCCACAGTTTGTTATGATCCACACAGTCAAATGCCTTTGCATAATCAATGAAACACAGATAGACATTCTTCTGGTATTCCCTGCTTTCAGTTAATATCCATCTAACATCAGCTACAATATCCCTAGTACCATGACCCCTAATGTAGGAGAACAAAAATTGCTATTATTATTCATAAATTGTTTATTGTATTTCAGGACTATAATTCCCTTTTAAAATGATCTTATTTTCACAACAGTTGAGGCAGAACCAATCCATAGTCAACACTCCTGTGGGCTTTCAGAAGCAGTAAATCACATGGGAGGAGATGTCCATCCTTCATCCTCACAGCAGCTGGCAGATTTGAACCATGTCTTTGAGACTGCCACCTGGCCACCAGAGCTCCACCAAAGCAGACATTATTATTCATTTTTATTATTCATTATTATTCATTTCATTTAGAGTTCATCAATCAGGCTTGGAAACATGAATTAATCTTTCTCAATTTAGTTAACTGGAAGGGTGCTACCCCAGGGTGATGGGGCAGGAGCACAGACACAGCAGCTGAGCATTCTAGTGCACTGTCTGAGAGTCTGACTCCAGATAAAGAAGATAAAAGGAACCCACTGTGGCCCAAAAGCAAGGAATAAAGAACCAGAAACTAGATGGTAGGAAGTCAGTCTGTTTGAGCTTTGGTCAGAAAAGCCATCGATAAAAATACCTCACACACAGAGTGGAGCTGCCCCAGAGGTTTCTCTGCTGGCTAGCTTGTAGAGGCAAGTCTAAACATCCTTGCTGCCTGAGATCCAAGCAATCTTAAATTTATCCTTATAAAAGAGGAACGAGAAAGCTTGTGAAATTGATCCAAATCCTTGACCCCACCCTACTGGACCCTCACCTCAAATAATCTTAACTCAGCAAACCCCTCACCCCAGTTACGCTGATTCTAGCAAAGGCACTTTTTAGAGTCAGCTCTTCAGTGAAGTTGTTAATTTTATTCACTCACACCCACAGTATGTACAAACATGAAAATCATTAACATTTCCATTTACCAAATTGGTATGGCCTCTAGCTGCTGGGATTTTTTAAAGCGATAACAATTCAATTTACAATAATCACCACAATCTTTAATTCCCAAGGACACTTCTGCCCATCTTGTATACTAGAGAGCCAAAATGAGCACAGAAGCAGTCCTACAAATCATTCTGTAAAGCAAACCGGAAAAGGAGCCTTTAAGAGGGTGAAATCATCCTATTCCAGAGAATATTATTTAACTCTAAATTTCAAAGAGATCCTAAGAATCTGGGTCAATGAATTAACAATAAACTGTTGACTTTCTAATATAAGAGCATTTGTTTTGAGGGTTTTTTGCAGCAATCTTATGCAAGTTCAGAAATGGCAGTAGAATCTAGAAAGGATACTCCTTTTCATTCCCCTCAATATAAAATCTTTGGGTACAGAAAGATAAAAAATGAAAATTTCCAAGCTTTAGCTTTCTCTATTTCATTGTCAATGATTTGGAACCAACTTGGAGCTGACTTTCCAGTGGGGTTTCAGAGGCTGTAAATCGTACAGGAAGGGATGCCCAACTTTCTCCTTCAGAGCAGTTGGTGGATTCTAACTACTTGCCTTTGGGTTGGCAGCACAACTCCTTACTCTCTGGGCCACCAGAGCTTCCCATATAAGCAACATACACCAAGTGGCAATAGCTGTTGTTTTTGTCATTATGTATCACCGTTTTGGAGCTGATTCATAGCTGATCCTCCAATGTGGTTTCAAGGGCAGTAAATCTCATAGGAGGAGACTGCCCAAATTGCACAGGAGAAGGCTCATTCTTCTCCCACAGAGCAGCTGGATTTGAACTGTGTGCCCTCATGCTGGCAGCACAGCTCCATACCACTAGGCCACCAGAGCTCCCTGTGGCATCAACAGTTGTTGTGTACCATCGAGTTCCATAGCTGACCCTCCAGGGGATTTTCAGAGGCAGTTAATCTTATGGGAGGAGGCAGCTCATATTTCTCCTGCGGAGCAGCTGGTGGTCTTGAACTGTGTGCCTTTGCAGCTTCTTACCTCTAGGCCACCAAAGTTCCTGTGGCATCACAAGATATCTTATATTGTGCACTTACTACAGCCAGGAACCAGACTTTAAAAATTGTGACATATATGCACATGTTTATTGTGGCTGTATTCATAATAGCAAAGAGTTGGAAGCAACCCAAGCACCCATCAACAAATGAATGGATAGAAAAGCTGTGGTATATTCACACAATGGAATATTATGCAGCACTGAAAAAAAAAATACTCATGAAATATACAAAATGGGTAACCATGGAGGATATTATGCTGAGTGAAATTTCTCAGTCACAAAAAGACAAATATGGCATAATGCCACTGATATAAAACAGGACTGACATGGGGATTGGGGGTAAACTAAGAAAAGAGGGGATAAATAATGTACATGGCATTGAAATAGATGAGGGAGAAAACTGTATAAAAGAAATATATGATGAGGTATTACTGACATGACAAGAGTCCAGAATAAGAGCTTCATAGTAAAGTGATCTGGGGCAGGGGAGGGAGACGGGGTGGGAGGGAACTATATAACAATGAAAGAACTTTTTCCCAAAGAAAAAAGCTATCTGGGGGGAGAGGGGAAGGGAGGAAAATATGTAACAACAAAGGATTGGAAACCCGAGTTCTTTATAAACTTTCATTAAAATCTCAATTAAAAAAAAACTCATGGAGTGCATCCAATACTGAAGACAGAAGAACAAGCACTGCAGGCAGGCCCTTACACTTAGGAGGTACAATTTTTTTTTTTTAAATCTTTATCCTGTAATACAGATAATTTATTACAATATAGAGAATCCATACACCTTTTTGAAAGGATATATCCTGATACAAAAATAGTAACAAAGTTACAAATTATAATGATTTGATGAAACCATGTGGATAAAGCATGGTCTCCCTGGAGAAATGAGGACTGAGGCAAGCGGCAGAAGAGAAGCACAAAGTGCTTTCAACTG
>NW_006399891.1:8785246-8788616 GCF_000299155.1 Elephantulus edwardii | reverse complement strand
TCCCCAACCCCAAGGACAGTCCCATTCTACAACAGTGGCATCATGTAATATTTGTCCTTTTGTGACTGGGATATTTCACTCAGCATAATGTTCTAGGAGGTACAATTAATGCATCTATTTTTTTAAAAGAAATTGATTTTATATTGGTTTGCTTACAAAGCCTGTATACAAGAGTGTTTCACACTATTCTTCATTCACACTGTGTTTCATACAATCATTTTCCATTCATCATGTTTTGTAAAATTAATCACTACTGGACTATGTCCACCATTAATTACCCCACCAAATCTAAACTCATCAATTTTTAAGAAATGTGTGGCTAAAAGCTATAAAGAAAATAATTAGTATGGTATGATTCTTTTATTTGGATCAAGTCTTTGGGGAGAAGGAAGATTCAAGAATGATGCAATTTGGGATTAGAAAATTTACTTCTTCAAGGTCAAGACACAAATGAGGAATAGAGTTCCCACTAGAGCTCTCAGGATCATATTCAGTCCTATTTCTTTGTATGGGGCTGGCTAAGAGTTTACTATAATATTTATAAAGTCAAATTTATCAACCATGGAAAGGGTCTAATATTTTATTTTCAAACAGGAACAGTAAGGACTGCACGTCTTGCAGTAGTTACAACTGTTAGAAATGCTTTTCTGGAAAACCAAAACCAAGCCCACTATCACAGAATCAATTCTAACTCACAGTAGCTCTAAAGGACAGAGGAGAACTGCCCTTTATAAGGATAGTTTATAAGGTGACAGACAGGTCTTTATAGAAATAGATTCTCTCCTCTTTCTCCACAGAGAGGCTATGGAGTCAAACTGGAGACCTTTCCATTAGTGGCTCAAAGCTTCATCACTATACCACTAGGCTACCAGATGCTTCTCCATCAAATTAAAAAAAAAAAAGCTCTTTAGGGTGACAGAAGGCAGAGGTGGTGAGAAGAATGTTTTGCCACTGGTGTTGTGTCACCACCTCAAACTTTCATCTTTCCAGGTCATGATCTGAAGACAAAAATATAAATAAGCTAAAGGTAAGTAAGTGTTGAGGACTTTCATTTACAGGGTCGATATGAGTCGCCTGCGACTCAACGGTACTTAACAACAACAACAAAGGTAAGTAATGATCTCTTTTAAATTGGTGTGTGTAATGTACTTGGGCTGGACCTTCTAATCACTATCAACTTTGGTTCTGGTTAAAGTCTCCTGGCACTGGCCAATGAAGGCAGATGGGCTGGCAGACGCCAGGGACAGCCTGCATTCTCCCAGCTGTCTGAAGCAAACCTGCACAGGACAAGGCCCACTTTCCTGCTCATTTACCCCTAAATAAATGATGGTGTCGCCTGGCATCTATAAAATTTCACAACCATATAGAACAGGATTGTCAAAAAACAAAACAGTTATCAGAGTTAGGGCATTACCAGGGATTTATTAAACCCCATTCCTAAATATTGTTCTAAAACCCCATTTCAAAATCACAAATTATCTTCAAAATAAAGACAGACAGATACCCTATGAAGAACTATTTCACATGCTTGGTAGTGGGTGACTTTCAAGAGGATTTCATGCAAAAAAACACCGCACAAATATGACTTTAGATTCTGAACTGAACTTTGGATTGAGGAAATAAACTGCATTCTCAGAGTCTAGTCTGTACAAACAAACAAAGCTCTACAAGGACAAGGCCTGCTCCTGGATTGTGAAAACTCAGAAATCATGGACCAAACTTGAAAAGAGCGCTCTGGTAGCTCAGTGGTAAGGAGCTGCACTACCAACCCAAAGAACAAGATTCTAATTCACCAGCAGCTTCACAAGAGAAAGATGGGCAATGTCCTCCTCTGCTATTTCCAGCCTCTGAAAACCTGCTAGAGGGTCAGCTATGAGTCACTTCTGAGTCAATGGTACATAACAACGGCAAACTTGAAAATGTAGAGGAAATGGACAAACTTTTAGGAACTTACTCCCTACAAAAACTAACACAGAAAATTTGAACAGCTCCATCAAAAGACAAGATATTCAAAAGGTCATAAAAACATTCCAAACCAAAATACTTCCTGGCTTAGACAGATTGACCCATGAATTCTACTAAATATTCAGAGAAAAACTGACTTCAATTCTATCCAAATTATCTCAGAATATAGGACAAGATTAAATGCTCTCGAATCCATTCTATGAAGCAAGCATAACCCCTAAAAAACCCCAAAATTATACCCAGTAGTCCTTATGAATATCAAACTAAAAATCTCATTGCCATGGAGTTGGAGCTGACCCTCCAGAGAGTTTTCAGAGGCTATAAATTGCACAGGAGGAGAATGCCCGTCTTTCTCCTGCACAGCCGTTCGTGGATTTGAACCAGCCTTTATTTAGTTAGCAGCCTCTCTACAGACTACATCACCAGAGCTCCCTCTTACAAACATATTGTTGTTTGTCACAGAATCTTTAACTAACTCATAACTGACCCTCCAGAAGATTTTCAGAGGCAGTTTAATCACAGAGCAAAAGACTGCCCATCTTTCTCCCATGGAGCAGATGGCAGATACGAGCCTTTGAGACTGTCATGCAGCTTCTTACCATTAGGTCACCAGAGCTCCCTATGAACAAAGATGGAAAAATTCTTAACAAAATCATCATCAACAGATTCTAGCATTATGTTAAAAAAAAAAATCAATGTAATAATAAAGTAGGATTTAACCACATCAATAAATAAAGAAGCCAAATGATCATTTCAATGGACACAGGGAAAAAAAATGGAACAAAATTCAACCACCTTTTCTTGATAAAAATACTCAACAAAATTTGGAATAGAGAAAATTCCTCAACATAATTAAAAGCATATACACAAAACCAAAGGCTAACATCACCCTTAACAAAGATATACCAAACGCATTGCCCTTGCAAACAGGAACTAAATATGTTGCCTTTTATCACCACTCTTACTCAATATTGTGTTGGATCTCCTAGCTAGAGCAATAAGGGAAGAAAGAGGAAAAAAATAAGTGTCCATATAGGCAAAAAGGAAGTAAAACAATTTCTATTTGCACAGAAAATAATAATTTGTATAGAAAACGCCAGAAGGCTCAGCAAGAAAACTGCAGGACCTAATTTACTTACTCACCAAAGTGACAGAGTACAAAATTAAACTGCAAAAATCAGTCAGTAAAGTTCTCCTTGTGGAGATCCAAGATGGTGGTGGAGGCAGAGACAGCGTGGTGAGCTGTGGGAGCAGCGAACCACTTAAAGCAGGGCCATTATGGCCTTCCACAGACTTTGGCTTATTGATAATTGAACACTTAAACAGTTGATGACTGGCCCTCAGTGAAGATCGAGGCTCAACAACAGGAATTCAAGGATTCCCAAGGAGAAATGGGCCAAAGAAG
>NW_006399891.1:8753922-8784056 GCF_000299155.1 Elephantulus edwardii | reverse complement strand
AAAAAAAAAATAAAAAAAATTCTCCTATTGTAACAAAGAGAGCTCTGATAATGGAATAAGAAAAAAAATGCTATTTACAATAGCAAAAGAATAAATATTTAGGACAAAATCTAGTAATATACCAAAGATTTCGACAGCAATAACCTCCAAAAACCTGAAACCAACCAAACAAAAAACTACTGAAAAGCAAGAGAGCTGCATAAATGGAAAAGCAAACCATGGCTCATGTGTCAAAAGCCTTAACATTGTGACAATAACATCACTACCAAAAGCAATCTATAAACACAATGCAGTCCCAATTCAGATCTCATTATCATTTTTTAAAAGGATGGGGAAATTAATCACTAACTTTATAGGAAAAGGAAAGAAACCCTGATTAAGCAAAATAATATACAAGAAGAAAAACAAAACAGTATGCATGCCTTACATGTCTTGATCTTAAAACCTACTGCACAGCCACAGTAATCAAAATAGTTTGGTGCTGGTACAGTAACAGTTAAATGTGCAGATTAAAGAAACAGAATTGAGAACCCAGAAATAAATTCATACACTTATGGAGAGTTGATCAATGACAAAGAGATGAAATAAGGGAGGAAAAGACAGCTTCTTTAACAAATACTGCTGGCAACACTGAATAAAGAAACTATAGTACATCCACACAGGAGAATATTATAGATCGCTAAAAAAAGATCAAGAATTCATGAAATACTGCACAATATCGATGAATCTAGAACAAATTATACTGCATAGCTTAAGTCAGTCACAAAAAGACAACTATGGTAAAAGTTGTTGTGTACCACCAAGTCAAAACCCACCTATAGCTGACCCTCCTTCTGGCCTTCATAAGCAGTGAATAGCACAGGAGAAGAATGCTTAGTCCTCTCCTGTAGAGCAGCAAGTAGATTCAAACCCTGTGCCCCTGAGACTGCAGTGCAGCTTCATACCACCAGGCCACCAGAACACCTTATGGTATAAGGGCACTGTTATAAAAAAATAAGGAAAAGCTCACACACTGATAGACTCAGTCTTGAAGGGCTAACAGGAATGGGAAAGGAGGAAGGGGAGTGTAAAAAATTAATAAACAGATACGCTGTATGAAGGGAAAGAAAACAGACAAAAAGGGGTTGACCAGACATTGTTATTCATTATTACATTAATGGTAATATTACAAAAGAAAAATGTCTATGAATGTATGAAAAAACCAATATGACTTACAAACTTTCATGCAAATTAATTTTTTTAAAAGGCTGGGGAAAAAATGGTACTTTTCAATTATAGTATCAATACTTCTTTTCTTCTTGTTTTGTTGTTATGTGCCGTCGAGTCACTTGTGACTCATAGCAACCCTATGTACAACAGCCCTAAACTCCGCTCTGTCCTGTGCCAATCGCACTGTCTGACACTCCCATCCCAATTATCCCAGTCACTGAATCAATCCACCTCATAGAGGGCCTTCCTCTCCTGTGCTGTCCCTCCACCCTCCCAAGCATGATGTCCCTCTCTAAGGACTGGTCTCTCCTCACAACATGTCCAAAGTATGTTAGACGGAGCCTCAGAATCCTTGCCTTCTGGAGGGCTCAATACTGAGGAGTGTCACATCTCAGCCCACTACAGTCAAAAGCCATTTCTGCCAAGATTGACTTTGTCAATCCTAAACTGTAGTGTAGTAACTGGCATTTTTTTTTAGTGTAGAGTGCATTAAAGGAAGTACAAGAAACGTCATACATCCATAGATTACAAATTTTTTTTATTATTTTTTGTGTATATGTACCATGAAATTGGATCTGACTGGTATAGGAGGAGATTGTCCCTCCTTCTCCAGCAGAGCATCTGGTGGATTCAAACCACTCACCTCTGGGACTGCAGTTGAGCTTCTTGCCACTAGACCACCAGAGCTCCCTTAGATTACAAATTATAGATCACATAGATTCTAATACTTGTTAAAATTTAAGCTATTCTGCTTCTCTGTATAGGTGACTCTCACCTTTTTTCCCTCCCTGAACCATCTGGGAGTAAATCAGGCACCATGACCCTTCACCCTAAATACCTCAGCATTCAAGATTCACCTACTTAATACTATTCTCATCTGTAGTAAAATGAAGCATGGTGGTCATAAAGAGATTTCCAAAATTGTTTTTCCAAATGTTTTATATAGATGTTTTGTACAAACCAGATTGCAATCAAGGGATCAGTAAGGAATAACTGTTAAAGTAACAAACGAGACAAAGAATGACAAGAGAAAAAAGGAGGAGGGCTGAAACATGACAGCAGCTTATCATCTCATCTAACTTGTCCTTTAAAAAGGGGGGTGGGAATAGATCCATAATCTGACTATGCAAGACAACAAATTACATTTTCCTTAATAGTTAATTTTTGTGCATAAACATACATCCACACATACAGTTAGAATCCATCTTTCTACAGATCAAA
The DNA here is from genome assembly GCF_000299155.1 of Elephantulus edwardii. Lineage (NCBI taxonomy): Eukaryota > Metazoa > Chordata > Mammalia > Macroscelidea > Macroscelididae > Elephantulus > Elephantulus edwardii. The sequence goes on along the minus strand of NW_006399891.1, from coordinate 8,781,626 downwards.
TGCTACTGGTACTTTTTTTTTTAATAGGAAGTGGAGGAGTTATGAGAGGGACAGAGCTTGATGAAGTCTTCTTAATGACAGTAGAGGCATGTCTGTTGGGTTATAGCAGGTATGTGATTGTTGTTTTCTTTAAAAAAAATTGGACTGAACTGCCCTCTGTCACTGTTAAAAGGACCCCACCTCTAGGTGCAGCACTGCATTTCTCTGTAACCCCACTGACTTCCCCTCCTTAAAGCTAATCCTCTTATAAGCCCTCTAAAGACAGAGTAGGTTCTGGCAGATGCTGCAGCATCAAGGGGTCCAGAATGTAAATGTGAGAAAAAAAAAAGATTAGTTGGTTAGTTTGTTTTACAGAAGGTTCTCTGGACTCTTTGAAAGAAGGTGCTAGCTATTAATAACATTCTCTGAACAACAACAACAACAACAACAAAATTACAAGTTCCTGGATATTAAAACTTGTTTGGGAAAACTGCAAAAAAACAGACATGCTGAACCTGAGTAAAATATGTGACAACTCAAAATACTCACTGCCACTGGGTGATCCTCCACTGAGTTCCTAAAGTTGTAAATTGCAATAGAAAGAGGCTGCCCATCTTTCTCCTACAGAGCTATGGTGGATTCGAACTGCCAGATACATGCAGCCTTTGGTTTAGTAGAGCAACTTGCTACGAACTATGCTGCCAAAGGCCCCTAAAACACCTGAAGCTAAACTGAATTTTGAGCCAGGTCAACATATTGAGATACAAAAAGGTTTTATTCCTTGGAATAAGGGCTGTTAATTTCCTAATTTAAGCCATGCTGAACTGCAAGCATTTTCTAATCTGGACAGTGTCTGCCCAAACAATTTTGGCTCTGGTTTTGATGTGTTGTCTCCAGATAGAAAGTGCCCTCCTCTTTTTGCCCTGAACATGCAGGCCAGGACTTTCTTACCTTGTTTCCAGGGGCACAGATGACTTCGTTTCAGGGGTTTCTGTTTTTCAACAGCATTGCCCATTCTAAAGCCCAGAGGATCACAAGATCTTTCTAAATCCCGGTGACTTTGCTGAACAGCAAGTAAGGATCGAATCACTCGCTGAAAGGGAATTCATCGTTTGGACATCCCAAATCTCCCAAAGCCCTGACAAACTGTTACAAAGACAACTTGAGGAATTCTGCTCTGAAAAGGTCTTTGCCTTTTGCTTTTCAAACTCTCTTTAGTCCCAGAGAGGAAATAAGGGGGGGAAAAAAAAGCTTGTTATCGCACTACCGGTGAGCCTTAGCAGTCAGTCTATATTAAGACTTTCCTTGGCCCTCCTTTGACACTTTTTTTCTTTCTTTTTTTTTTCTTCTCCTTTGACACTTGGTTAGTCATCTGCACAGCAATAGGCCCTGAGAATGGACTATATTCCCAAATACTTTGAGTACTGCTTTTACCTGATGGAAGAGTGGGGAAAAACTGGCAGCTACGAATGGACCAATTTGGGGCTATGCCACAGATCCTACAGATGCTTATGTCATATACTCTTTCTGAGCAAGTGTCTCATTCTTGGGCCCATACATGGGAGTACCATGTGATGCACTCTATTAGAGAAAATGTGCTGATTTCATTACTACAGTGTCCTTTGCCCAAAACATCAAAATGTAAGCTACACCTCAGTTTGCTAAGAAAAGACCAGAGAGGCACTTAATAGCCTATTATCTGAGATTCCATTTAAGGGACTATTTTGCTATATATACCTCCTGAATTTTGTACAGCAAGTCTGCTGGGAGAAAAAAAAGGGTATGCGTTTATATATTCTTTGGTAGAAAGGAAGAAAATGTCAAGGCAGAGGCAAAGATTTCTTTAGCATTAGAAAAGTTTGGCAGAGTCTGGCATTAGAAAAGTCCTTAAAGACTACCTTTTAAAATAATGAGTAAGTATACAGACTCCTGAATCCAATACCAAACCCACTGCTGTCACAGTCGATTCTGATTCTAGCTGATGTTAGGACCGAGGAGGATGATAGCATTGGATTTCCAAGGATGCAAACTTTCACAGCAGCATACTGCCACATCTTCTCATCATAGAGTGGCTGGTGGGTTCAAACTGCTCTCCTTTTGATTAGCACCTGAGCACTTTTACCACTCCACTACCAGGACTCCTGAAAGCCACCAATCTGTGTTCCATTTCTGGCTCTGCCAATTGAGCATAGCAAGCTCAGCTTCCTCAGATGGTAAACAAACATAAGACAGTCTCACCTCCTCAGCTATAATGAGGGTCAAATAAAACTTAGCAAGACTCTCAGCACTTAGGAAGACTTTGGTAAATACTTACCTTCATAATTGTTATCATCTTAGGGTCAGCTATGGGTTGGTTCTGACTTGATGGTATTTAACAACAAAACAAAAAAGTATTCTCTTAAAAAAAAAAACCAAAACAACACAACACAATGTTCCTTATTATCAGGGATAACAAACAAACCATGATCTAATTGTCCATTTTAAAAGGGGAAGGGGAGGAAAAGGCTCTACTTAGGGACTTGAATCTTAAATTTTTATTTTATTATTTTTTGTGTATGTGCTGTTAAATTGGATCTGACTAGTACAGGAGATTGTCCTCCTTCTCAGCAGAGCATCTGGTGGATTTGAACTGCATACCTCTGGGATTGCAGTGTAGCTTATTGCCACTAGGCCACCAGGTCTTGAATTTTAATATATCATTTCACCTAAATAAAATTTTAGCTTGTGAACATTTGACAAACAGCTTACCAAATGCTCTATACATGATAACACCCAGCACTTAACAGAATGTACAAACCCAGCAGGTGTTTAACAATCTGAACAAAGAAATGGGTAGATAGATGAATGAATGATCAAATGAGAATTCTGCCTACATACACCAATCCTACCTCTCCTCTGAATGGATTAACCAGAGTTTCTGATCCACACAAAGACCTCCTTTTCTTTGCAAGACTAAAACTGTTCCATTGACTGCTCCCACTCCTCAGCTGAAGCAGAGTTCTCCTGCCTTGCCATTTCAACAGAGTCCTTTTTAGCTCCTCTATTTGTATATGAAGGAGTTCTGGTGAACTATTGGGTAAGGAATTAAGAGTGCCAACCCAAAAGCAGGAGGTTCAAATTCACCAGATGCTCCACAAGAGAAAGATGGGCAGTCCCCATCTGTTCCATTTAAACCCAACTGAGAATGAGCCATGAGCTGGTCCCAACTCAACAGCAATGAGTCTGAACTTACTATCTGTATAAGGGAGTTCTGGTGGTGTTGTCTATAGCATGCCATATTGCAAACCAAAAGATAGCTTGGTTCCAATCTACCAGCAATCTGAGGGTGAAAAACTGGCAATCTCCTCCTGTTAAGATAAGTGGGAATCTACTCAACAGTAATGAATTCAGTTCATCTGTGTAAATATAATCTCTGTCAATTCCCAATTGTGCCCATACACACATATGGGGCAAAGGGTTTAGCAAGTGCACAACTGGGCACCTGGCTCTGCCAATATTTGGCTGGGGGCTGCCAACTCTTAAGGTGTTCTAAGTTCATTCTAGAAATGTCCTTGATAGAACAACTCTGAAATGTTGATTTCGGTGGTTCAGCTACTTCTCAGGTAGTCAAGGTCTTCCAAAATTATTCAAGTGTGAACTGTTTGGAGTTAGGGAGAGAGAAATGAAATAGATTATTCTGAAGAACTCAATGAATGTCACTCTGGAATAAGTGTCTTTTAAAATAATTTCCAAAAGTGAATATAAAGAGATGACAAAAGATTCTATCAAATGGAATTAATAGGAAATGAAACGCCACTAGAAATAGGAAGTTCATGTACAGTCAACCTGATGGTTCTCCTTGTCCAAATGCTTCGAGAATGTTGGGGGGGGAGGTGCAGTGTGTGACTTTCAATTAAACCATATGTCACCACATGTTATCAAAGCAATTCTTTGCAATATCACTACTACATGTCTCAAACTGCTGACACACAGAAGGCAGGGCTAAAAGAGGTTAAGACCTTCTCATCCAACAATAATATGTCTACTACTCCATTTTACAGTTAAATGGTTCAAGTCCCAAAGAGGGGCAGGAATCAAAGATATATACCAAGTAAGAGACGCATTTCCAGAACCCATAATTTTCATTCTAGGCTAGGAAACCCACTACGTATTTATTGTCTTCATGACTGGAGAAGGCAAAACAGCAGTGGGACAGTGCTGGCTTTGTAGGGAAAATGTCTGGCTTAAACTTCTATACTGGCACTTTCAAGCGGGGCAATTTCAGAAAAGGACTTACCCTCTTTACATCTTATCTTTTCTCATATGTAAAACAGATAAAATTATGCCATCTCCTCTACAGGGAAGTTGCAAGGGTTAAATAAAATAGCTTGGAAAGCACTCAGCAAAAGGAAACACTCATTATTAAAGAATAACTACTGTTGTTGGAATTTTTTATTTTATTATTTTATTGCTTATAATGTCCCAGTTTCAAATACAATCATTAAAGGACAATTATTAACCCTCCCAAGAGTTTTATCCCCACATATTATAGTATAACTTGAGATAGCATTCTGGTAAATAATTCATTCCTTCTGTGCAATTAAAATACAATTTTACTTGCAGACATTTGTACCACAGAAACAGTATTTTTATTGTGACAAGTAACAAAAGCTATAAATAATGCTGTGGCTACATAAGTCTGAAACATTCTAGGGAATATAACACTCTCAGGTAGGAAACAACTGAATTCAGAAAAAATTTAAGTTACAGACTCTTGCAAGGAGTTGCTCTCTTCTTGGAATTATTTTTTTAATTAGGAATTAAAGCTTGATAAGGAAAGACCCAAGAGTTTCTACATCGTGTACATTCACCCACTTCAAGCCAACTCTCAGGCTTGACAGAGGCTCAACTCTCCCGTGGGTCACTGGGAACTGACGTGAAGCTTTGTGTGTATGGAATTTGTCTGCTGGGAGGAAAGTCTGATGATGGTCACTTCCCCTCTGGAAAAAAATGAAACACAACAATACAAGGAAGTGCCAAGCACTGTGGGAATGTTCCAAGTGGGAGATCCAGCTCAGTACAGAATGTAAACAAAGGGGAATCGCCTGCCTTGAGGTCAAAAGAGCAATGAGAAAGATCGTCTGCAAGACAGTTTTCTGGGTGTGAGCTTCTGTATACAGCCCTCCACTGGGCTTTGAAGTGACTTCCCTGCCCAACCCTGGAGGAAATTGTCAAAGAGGAAAGGCACGTTGTAAGTACTGTGTCATTGGAAACACAACTTGGGGATTCTCTCATAATACACTCACAGATCAGTCCCAGAATGCCATGGTCTCGAGAGTCATTCAACAAATAAATGGCCACAAGAAGGTTAGACCTGCTAAGGAATCAGAGACAGGAGACTCGTAGTAGTTGCAGAATCAGTTAATACTGTGATCAGTGGCAAGAACAAAGTTCAGGGTAGGAAAAACATGTCTGTCAGGACAATCTCATCTAAGGGAGGTCAGGGAATAGGAAGACTTGAAGGACAAGCAGAAGCTGACCAAAGGAAGGGGTAAAGAATTTTCTGGGCAGAAGGAAGAGCATGCACAAATGTCCTGCATGGATGGAGATACATGAATGGGAAGAGAAAGCAGAACATGAGGGAGAAAAGTGAGTGGGTGTCACAGGGGCAGAGTTTTACAGGCCCAGGATTTTATCTCATGGGCTTAAGGGGGTTCCTAAAGTGTTAGCCAAATGATGACTGTTCCGTTTTCCAGGAAGAAAAATCCCATGGCTTTCATAAAACTCTGAAAGCTATTCTAACTCTTTTATGAATATGGAGTCTCCTAAGATTCAAAGAGGGAAAGGTATTTCTCTCAGGTTCCAAAGATGGGCAGAGAACCCACACTGCTTCTGTTTTTCCACAAGCCAGCTGCCTTATTTCTGACAGGATGTGTGTCAACAACAACAAAATGCTAATCCTCCATGAATACTGATACTATATTCCAAACAAGGCCACCTTGTTTTTTTCTCCAGACAGGTCTAAAGGTGACACTTCACAGAAATAAACCATCAGGTCGCTCAGTCCATCTTTCTCGGGTCTAACCTAACCTACAAAATCCACGAGCTTGGAAACTGCCCCCTCACCTCCAATTCCCAAGCCAAGTTTGAGAACCTCTGCATTTTCAAGAATGTCCACAGGCAAAGGGAAGGCAATTAGGGCAAAGCGCTCACTGCTAAGTCAACACCCAGCCTCCTGAAGAAGGGTGTTATTTGTTGTTCCTTCTGAAGTCTGAGGAGCCTGGTGGCATGGCGGATGAAGTGTTTATTCCATAGTGAGTTTCCATCATTCAATGGGAAAAAGATATAGCAGTCTACTTCCCCAAAGATTTACAGCCTGGGAATTTTATGGGACAGTTCTACTCTGTCCGGGAAGGTGAGTCTGAACCAATGCAACAGCAGCAGTAGGTTTGGTTTTTCTGGAAAATGTTTCCGTTAGCTCAGCATTGTCAAGTTGAAACTACCTTATGACTGACCTTCTGATTAAAGGTACATAACTTTATCCAATAAGGACACGCACACACGCACACACGCGCGCGCGCGCGCGCGCACACACACACACACACACACACACACTATTGTGTATCATCAAGTCAGAACCAACTCATAGCTGACCCTCTCCGGGTTTTTACAGGTTATAAATCATACAGGAGATTGCCATCTTTTTCCCTCAGAGCAGCTGATGGATTTGAACCACAAGCCTTTGGGTTGGCAGCGCCACTCTCAACCACTAGGCCACCAGGACTCCATATATTATACATATGTGTGTACACACACACACACAAACCCCTTCTAGAGAATTCAGCCTAAAACAAACCTAATGAGATTCTCTGGGCCTTTCTAAACTGGGCCAGTTCACTAAAAAGTACAAGTGGTAAAACTTCCCATTTGACTGTTATGTTATGTGACATCGAGTACAACCCCTAGGGACCCTATGAATAGCAGATCTGAATTCCGTCCTATCCTGTACCATCCTCCCACTGCCTGACACTGAGACCATCACAGCAGTCACCATGTTAATCCATCTGATTGAGGGTCTTCCTCTCTTTTGCCAATCCTCCATCTTTTTTTAAAAAAATTTTTTAAAATCATTTTAATGAGCATTTACAGAGATTTTGGATTTCCATTCATTCACTGCTGCACTTCTCTCCCTGCCCAGCTCTCCCCCGCCCCACCCCCAGTTCGCTCCTCTCTTTCAAAAGTAAATGAAACACTCCTTCCCTGGTACACAATCCCCCCGCACTGCTCCCACCGCACCAAGTACATTCCACTATGCAACCTTAATTGAGGACTCTTGTGATAACCATAATACCCTATCATACATCACTTTTAAATTATTCACTCCCTCATCTGTTTCAGTGCAGTATACACAATTTATCCAGTTTTTCTCAGTTTTACCCCAACCCTGATATCAATTCCATTTTACAACAGTGGCACCATGCAATATTTGTCCTTTTGCAACTGAGATATTTCACTCAGCATAATGTCCTCCAGGCTCATCCATTTTGAATAATAATATTGCATGAGTTCCTTGTTTTTCAATGCAGTGTAGTATTCCGTTGTGTGAATATACCACAACTTCTCTGTCCATTCATTTGATGGGCACCTGGGTTGTTTCCAACTCCCTTGAGCACCCACAACAAGATAAAGGTGAATAATCCAATAGAAAAACGGGCACAGGATATGAACAGACACTTCACCAAAGACATTCAGATGGCCAACAAACACATGAAGAAATGTTCAAAATCCCTAGCTCTAAGAGAGATGCAAAGCAAAACAACTATGAGATATCATCTCACCCCAGTCAGAATAGCAAAATTTAACAAAACAGCAAGCAACAAATGCTGGCGAGTTTGTGGAGAAACTGGAACCCTTATTCACTGTTGGTGGGAGTGTAAAATGGTGCAACCACTGTGGAAGGTGGTATGGCGCTTTCTCAAAAAGTTGCAAATAGAGATACCATTTGACCCAGCAATTCCACTACTGGGAATATATCCCAAAGAGACCATAACTGACATCCAAGCAGATATATGCAAACCCATGTTTATAGCGGCTCTGTTCACAATCCTCCATCTTTCAAAGCATGATGTCCCTCTCCAAGAAATAGCTTTCCCTAGGAACATGTCTGAAGTATGTGAGATAAAGCTTTATCATCTTTGCCTCCACGGGGCACTCTGGTTGTACTTCCTCCAAGATATATGTTTGTTCTTTTGGCAATCACAACTCTTATTCAGAACTCTTCTCCAACACTACAGCTCAAATGCATAAAGTCTTCTGTCATTCTTACTGTCTAGCTTGCAGATGCATAGCAAGTGATTAGAAAGACTATGGCCTGATCAGATATACCTTAGTTCTCAAACTGAAATCACCACTCATCAATAATCTACAGAGGTCCCTTACTATAGACATCCTCAGTGCAATACCTCTCTTGAAAATCACTGACAATTTTAATTTTTTCTCCATCAGGATGTTATCTATCAGTCCAGTGTCTACAGACAACCACTAAGAAACCATCCAACTTCAGCTCTATTTGGACGATGACAATATCAGAAGAGGCAATGTTCACCCAGAAAAAGGCCCTCTTCTCCTGCCCTTCCAATGAACTACACCTCGTCTACCTCACCCCTTCCACCACTGAACTAAATGTCCAAGTTCTGCAGCTTCCTGCCCCTTAAGACTCATGACTTTGCTATGCATCAGAAAGCTGGACAATGACTAGGGATAACAGAAAGGGAATTGATGCCTTTGAGCTGTGGTGCTGGAGAGAGGTACTGACTATATCATGGACTGCTAGGAGAACAAACATGTTGTTGATGAGTCTTCCTCCAATCCTGATGCCACAGTCCTCCTCATAGAGCCCAGTTTCCTAGATGATCTGTTTTACATATAAGTTGAAAAGGTCATCTTTCTTTGGAATGTGAACAAACATCTTCCAGTCAGATGACACAACCCTTCTTGCTGAAATTGAGGAGGACCTGAAGTGCTTGGTGCAGAAGGTCAAGGACTGCAGCCTTCAATATGGATTGAAGCTCAACAGCAAGAAAACAAAGATTGTCACCAATGGGTTCACAGAGAGGAGAAACTGCTGGGAGTAGAATGAGAATCTACTAATCTAATCCAAATAAAGGTGGTATGAGCAGAAAGTTCAGATAGAGTAGATAAGGATCAGGAAGCCAAGAAATCTTACAAAAATAACATTAGAAAGCATTGTGAAGAAAAGCTACCTGAGAAAAGCCTCCTTCTAAAATGCCAAGAAAATGGATTTGACATTAAAATGAACACATATCAAAGCTAAATCCCATATGAAACAGCAAAAATAAAAATAAAAAATAAGGAGTAGGGCTCAGAGGGGGGGGAAAAAGACTCATTACTTTGAGATTCAATCATCTGACTAACTAACGGACCAGAGTATAGAGCTCTACAATGAGCTGGATAAGTGTAAACAGCCACTGAAGTGTAAGCTCTAGTTATGCTGATCCAGTTTTTTAAAATGCACACTTCTGATTAGAGCCTCTGAGTCTATGTACTCAATACATATTAATTATATACCAATCAATCCACATAAATTAGGAAGCTCCAATTATGCCAGACATTATTTTAGGCTTTGATGAAATAGCAGCTGACAAGGGGCTTACAATGACAAGAAGGTAACAAAAAAGGCCAAATCAATGATACTGGGTTTATGGTTGGCTTTGTTTGTTTTTTTCTCTCTCAAACAAGGGTGAGGATTTCAGAGAAATTTCTGGAGTAACATCTGAATAGAAACCTAAATGAAGTTGGGGAAGAACAAATGTGTGAAGAGAAGAAGCAAGCAGCTCTGTGTCTCCTGGGTTCTTTACGATCTAAGTGATCCCTCTGAGTGCACTTACAACAGCCCTGTCATTGTTTCCATTTCATCAATGAAAAGAAAAAATTTTAAAAGGAAGAGGGGTGAGAGAGTGACTTGCCTAATCAGCAAATGGTGACACTAGCACTTAAATCCACAGACCCTTAATAGGCAAACCACAATATCATAGGAAGTGACTGCTGCAGAAGAGGGAACAGCAAGAATAAATATCATGAAGTAGTAATACCCTTAGTGCAGTCAAGGAATACTTTCAGGATAAACATAAATGCCGACATGGCTAAAGCAAAGAAATGGGAGATGAGGTTAGTTAGGGATCACAGTGTGTCATGGTAAGAACTTCACACTTAATGGGTTTCACACTGGATACTTCTGAGCAGGACAGACTTGGTCTGATTGAGGGTGTGCCTGGTGACTATGCATAACTGAAGCAAAAGTGGAAACCAGAAAGCCAGTCAGGAGGGTAATACAAACAGAGATAGTGTAGCCTAAATGAAGTTATTTGCTGAGGAAGTTATAAAAGTGTTAGAATTCAGGACACATGTGAAGGCAGAACCTACAGGATGTACTAAGGAGCTGAATATTATGAGAAAAAGAGAATTAAGGATGACCCCAAGATTTCTGCAACTTCTTACCAATTGAGTCAAAGACACCACTACTTGTCATGACAGAGGCACCTAGGAGGATCTGGGTAGACAGATGACAAGCTGGTAATTATGAATTCTGGTTTAGTTATGGATATACTCTAAATGTTTAAGACATCCAAGTAGAAAAGGCAGTTAGACATGTAAGTCTACAGTTTAAGGTTGGAAATATACATTGCTAAGTGACCAGTACTTGAGTTTTCCTTGGTATGAGTGGCCTTTAGATGGATAATAGCCAGTCTTAATCAAGAAAGAGGATACTCACACAGCCAAAAAAAGTCAAAGTCTTTGCCATCGAGATGGAATCAACTTAGAGCTGACAGTCTAGTGAATTTTCAGAGGCTGTAAATCACAAAAAAGGAGACTGTCCATCTTTCTCCTACTGAGTTTCTGGTGGCTTCAAACTACCTACCTTTGGGCTCACAGTGTTAACACTTTACTCCTCAGGTTAACAGACTTCCCTTATAATACTAGTAGCAACCCATATTCTCAAAAACACTAACGACTTAATCTCTTACACATTTTAAAATTTTAAAACAGTAAGTATACATAAAAATCTTACAATTTTCTTTCTAAGCACCAATGGGCTGTAATTGGGTACCTGATCCCAGCTCTGCTGGCTTTGTAAAGACCACTGTTGGGCTGGCAATACAGGTAGGAGGCTCCCATCTAGCTCTCCCATGTGCCAATTGCAAAAGTCACAAAAAATCTTCTGAGCCTGTTTTTCATCTGCAAAAGGATGTCTCTAATGTCTAGGGTGGCACAAATGGTGAAGCCATTAACTTCCAAAAGACTGGCAGTTCAAACTCACCCACAGGTGCCTTAGGAAACAGGCCTGGAGACATTTTCCCAAAAGGTCTTATAAATCCTATGTTGTTGTTAAGTACTGTCAAGTTGTAATTGACTCATAGCTGACCCTCCAGTGGATTTTTTTCCCCCTCCAGTGGATTTTTTAAAAGGCAGTAAATGGCATAAGAAGAGAATGCCCATCTTCCTCTGTCAGAGCAGCTGGTGGATTAAAACCATGTGCCTTTGGGTTGGCAGCACAACTCCTTAACACTAATCTACTACTGTTTTCTGTAAACCCTATAGAGCAGGTCTACTCTGCACACACGTCAAAATTAACCGAATGGTAACTTCTTTATAGTGCTTCTAGAGTGATTAAATATTAAAATATGTCACTAACAGTAGTTGATAGTTGTATCTTTTCTATTATCATCATCATCTTGACTGTATCAATGGCAACTTCTTACTCCTAGGTCAAATTCCTAGGACTCTTTCAATTACTCTCCATGGTTAATGTGGAGCAGTGATCTCAAAGTGTGTCCCCCTTCCTACTCCACTGGAGGCACCAACATCACTGGGATTGTTGTTGTTGTTGTTGTTATGTGTTATTGAGTCACTTGCGACTCATAGCGACCCTATGTACAACAGCCCTAAACCCTGCTCTATCCTGTGCCAATCGCACTGCCTCTGACACACCCATCCCAATTACCCCAGTCACTGACTCAATCCAGCTCATAAAGGGTCTTCCCCTCCACCCTCCCAAGCATGATGTCCCTCTCCAAGTACCTGTTCCTCCTTACAACATGTCCAAAGTATGTCAGATGAAGCCCCAGAATCCTTGCCTCTAAGAAGTAGCCTGGTTTAACCCTCTCCAGGATGAATCTGTTTGTTTTCTTGGCAGTCCAGGGTACATTCAATACTCTTCTCCAGCACCACAGCTCAAAGGCATCAATTCTCCTTCTATCCTCCCTAGTCATTGTCCAATTCTCTGATGCATAACAAGTGATTGCAAAGACCATGGTCTGTATCAGGCGCACTATCAGGCGCACCTTAGTCTCCAGAGACACACCGTTGCTCTTGGGTACTTTAGAGAGGTCCCTAACAGCAGACACTTTCCCATAGCAATACGCTTTTTGATTTCCTGACTGCTGGAGCCAAGAGTGTTGACTTGTGGAGCCGAGCAAACTGAAGCTGTGAACAATCTCAATCTCTTCGCCATCCATCCTGATGCTACCAATTGGTCCAGTGGTGAGAATCTTTGTCTTCTTGACATTGAGCTTCAGTCCATACTGAAGGCTGCAGTCCTTGACCCTCTGCATCAAGTGCATGAGGTCCTCCTCAGTTTCAGCAAGCAGTTCTCACCTCAACTCCAAACCTAATGCTTCAGAAACTCTGAGGCTGAAGTTAGATCCTGGTGCTAAAGTTTGAGAACCACTGAGAATCAAACAGGTCCTATGATAGGGACTATCTGGTCTCATAGGGTCCTGTCATCAATACCTGCTAATACAGACTGCCAATTCTTCTGGACATTTTCTTAAAACACAGAATATATCAATTGCATACAATGAAATAATCTTACTTAAATTCAACTTCCATACTGTTAGAGCTAACAAAAAAAGCAATCTCTCTTCAGCTTAACCCAGAATGTCTACAAAATTATTTGTCTGACCTTATAAGACTTAAATGGACACAAACACAAACATCCTTTTCATCCACTGCAAAGACTGCAAATTTCAGATCTGCTTAATCTAATTTCGTCCTAACAAAATACATTCTGACTGATATATGTGCATTTTTTTAAAAAAAACACAACAAACTGTTCCAGATTTCAATGCTTCCATGAGCTGAGTGATAGGAACATGCAAAGTAGCAGACGCTCAGGGACAGAATGGGTCAAATATAAATGCAACTGTCCTTCTTGTGGACTCAACTCTCTGTTGGGACAAGTCATATTTCTGAAACAGTTTCTCTTATCTTACAAACCAAGGCTCTCTTTAACATAAACTGATGAAACTTACTAGTCATAAATGATTATTCACTCAGTATTTTCACATCCAAAATCCAGGCATCTTTGAGAATGACGAAGAGGGAGTTAGTATTAATTATGCAAGGATAGTAGGTATCAACAGGAATGTGTGATCATCACCCCATCTGTTATGGTCCATTCAAGCACAATAATCCACAAATCAGTCCCTGGTGTCGACAAGTTTAGCTGTGAGGCTGGTACACTGACATGGAAAAGTCTAGAATCTGACTCTTAAAGGCTGTCTTGCTTAAGGATGAGAGCATGGATATAGTCATACTGAATGTCACATGGGCAGGAGCCCTGACTTATTTTATTCATCACCGTTAACTGCCATAGCAGATGCTCAAGAAAGTAGCTGAAAGAATGAATCACTGCTTAATAATCTTATTCTAAAATATATACAATTTCACAGAAGGTTATATTATTTTATAATCCACCCTGCTACTATGTATTCTTTTCCCAAAAAGCATCATTACATTTTGCATGTGTTAGTGCCTTAGTATCAACAAAACAGAGTAATTGGTAATCACCCAAGATTCATAGAGACAAATTAATGATTGATACTCCTGGGACTAGAGACCCTAATCATAGTAATTTCCAAGCAGCAACTCCCCAAAGAAGTACCATTACATCTAACAGCATCTGCCAGCGGGTAAACTATGGAAAATAGATGTTGCTTCTGCCTAAGACATTTTTCTTTCTCTTTTCTTTCCCTAAGTCCATGATCCTTCTCAAAAATGTGGTCAATAGACTGAAATCCTACCCACTGGTGCTAGAGTAAATGCCATCTAGTTGTAAGCTCAAAAGAATAACTATAGTAAATGATAAGGCAGCACAGTCCTTAAATGGAAATCACTGAGATTTGCAAGGGTCTTTATTAATAGCTGGCTTTCATTAAACAGTAACCATAGTCAGACTCCAACATCTGCCAAAGTCTTGGGCTCAACTAGATATTTAGGCCCTTCAGACTTCTACGGCCCTCTTGACACATCCACACCTAGAAGGGTATGTCAGGAAGCAAAGCTTGCCGGGGGTGGGGGGGTAAGGGGGTAGTGGGGGTGAAGCATAAGGTAGTTCTCGGTAAGCATCTCACAGGAGCCCAGGGGCACTGAGAAGCTCAGGTGCTAGGTGACAAAATCTGTATCTGAGTATGAGCTCCCCCCTGGTTTCAAAGCTTTCTGCTTCACAGGAAGTAATGTCTCTTTCAAAACTGCACGGGTCTACAGTACCAAATACAAGTCACTGTACTCAGGGAAGCCCAAAGTATTTGTAGTTAATCTGCAGTTCACCCAACCCAGATTTAGTTTACTAATTGTGGTTATTTTTTACTATAATCAGTGTTGCATAGTAATTATTCGTCACATGTCATCTTTATCTATTTCTAGTAAACAGAGCTAAATAGTTAACTAAGGTCAAATTCTCATGTAGATAAACATTAGTGTATGCCCATACAATAGAATAGTACTCAAGAGCACATCTATTTTAATAATGGGCTTGAGCCATCTCCTCAGGATGGCGCAGAATAGAGGGCAAGGTTCAGACCTGTTATTCACAGGGTTGTTATGAGTCATAGTTGACTAAATGGAAATTAACACAAGAATAACAAAAAATGAACTACTGCTTAAATCAACAATGTAGTGAGTTTTAAAGGCTCAGTATGCTAAGTGAAAGAAGACAGTCTCCAAAGTAATACACTACATGATTACACTCATGGTCCCTCACTCACTGCTGTCAAGTCAGAACTGATCCTCTAGCTGGTTTTCAGAGGCTGTAAACTGCATATAAGAATCTTATCCGTTTTTCTCCTGCAGAGCTGCTGGCAGATTCGAACCATCAAAGGTGCCCCCTTTGGGGTTAGCAATGCAACTCCCTACTGACTGTATCACTCGAGCTCTCTACAGGAGTACATTTTTTATGACATTCTGGAAAAAGCAAGAGTAGAAATGTACTGTTTGCCTGTGTCCCACCCACAGTGACAGCTTATCTCCTAAGGCAGAGCAGTGCTGATCAGCAGCAGTTAATGTTTTTGATTAGTGCCAGGAGATGCCACCTTAATTGTTCTCGGCAGGGGTGACCCTCAGCATTAATTAAAACATACTTGTTCAAAAAAAAAAAAAACCAAGAAAAACATACTTGTTCAAAAAACAACAACAACAAAAAAAAAACAACCAAAAAACCACACTTGTTCAGTACTGGAGGTGAAATGGTCACAGTACGTTGTTTTTTGACAGTTAAAGTACCACACATCATTTAAGATCTTTTAAGCAACTTATGAATTGCACTGAGCAGCTGCAAGTAGGGTGAATTTATATTGTTATTTTCCCCCTTCTGATTAATGGTTAAGATGAATGATGGGATCTTAATGTATTAGGTACTAGCTCTGGTGCCTATGTATGTAGGTTCTTTGTGCACTGGTGGTACAGCTGACATGGAGCACACGTATCATTTGCAAAGACCACAGCTCAGGCAACCATTTTCACTTTCTTTACTCATTGGTCCTGGAAATACAGAACTTCTCACTTCATTAGCATGACCACCCTAATTTGCGCTTCTGCCTTAGCTTGTCAAGAGTGCCTTGCAAATATTAATTCTCTGAGCTCATCAAAAAAGCCAAAGACATAGATCAAAAGCATGTTTTCTTGTATGATCTGCCCTTGGTTTTTTTCTGTTCATATGGAGCTGTCTGTATTAATTAACCTCAGCGTGCAAAGTTGTGGAATGAAGCTTTTATATTTCTCTAAGATAGAGATTGGGATAGGGGCCTGGTCTGCATTGCAGGGAGCTTAAAATTCCCTGGCCTCAGCCTTGTAGGCAAAATGTACCTGCCTTAGAGATAAGCTATCACTGTGGATGGAGCACAGGCATACAGGTATTATGAAATTTAAAAAAAAATCAGTTATTTCCTTGATCAACCTGCCTGTGCTGGGGCTACATGTGTAGCAGAAACAAAATGCCATCTATTCTTCCCATAAATTATCTCTTTGGAGACTTATTAATCATAAAAAAAAAATCTATTCCCTGGAATTTGACATTCTCAAGTGAAAAACAGAGATTGAAAGAAAATGCCTCAATAGCCATAAGACTTCCTTTCCGTTTTAGAGCAGCAGTTTTTAAGAAATTATCCGTTCATGCAGGAGGGGCTCCAGATGAGGACAGTTAACATTTGTAGCGCACAAGTATGTCAAGGATCTTTGTGTCTCCTCTGTACTTCATCCTAAGGTTGATACTGTTATCTTCTCTATTTTACAGATAAGGAGGTTCAGATGGTTAAATGATCTGTCCAAGTTCCAGGACGACCATATGCAGAGCAGGGATTCAAATCAACATCTACAGGATTCTGAATCCCATGCGTTAGTCATTGCTTTGTACTAACTCCACCCCTTATTTCACAGGTGGGGAGACCAAGGTTTTGAATGGAATACGGATCTACACGATTGGTGGCAGACTGAGGGTCCCACCGCCCAGGCTCTGTTCATGCTGCCGTCTAACATGAAAAAGTGTTGAGAAAAGTATGAAAGCCAAGATCAGATGTTTCACAGCACAGCACAGGTGGTGGCTGGACTGTCAACCCCCTAAGTGTGCAAACTTTTCTAATCTCTCTTAGTACCTTTCATTATCTTGGCGGGCTGCTTGGCAAATGGTGAGCCCTCAGTTGGTATTGGATGGGTGGGCTATTTTAACTCACAAAGGCCATTTCCCTCTGTTTCACCATGTGGGAAAGGTTTCTCCAAAGTAAATTCACATGTAATATTTTTTCAGCAAATGCACTTTTAAAAAACTTTTATTAGAGTGTGTGTGTGTGTGTGTGTGTGTGTGTGTGTGTGTGTGTGTACCGTCAAACTGGATCTGATTGGTACAGGAGGGGATTGCCCATCTTTTTCCAGCAGAGCATCTGGTGGATTCGAACCGTGTATGCCTGAGACTGCAGTGCAACTTCTTGCCACTAGGCCACCAGAGCTCCCTAGCAAATGCACTTTTAAAACCACTTCCATAAATGAAAAAACAGAACCTGCTCCATTATTCTGCAAAAGATGCAGAGCCACCTTAAAAGTTCAGCAGAGAGGCTGGAAAGCCCCAGGGGGATCCCAGAGTAAATTCCAACCAGAAGAGACAGCAGCAGTCTCTAAGTTGACCCCCATGTTGTACTCCAGCAGACACAGGTACCAGCAGGGAAGAGAAGTTATGTGAAACCCAAGGTCCTGGACTAGTTCCAGCTCACTCACTATGGCCCATGGCACATCACTTCCTCCCCCACTGTCTACTTTTCCTAAACTGTCAAAAGGGCAAAATATCTGCCACTTTGTTCTTATTACAAGAATAAAATTATTAAATTATATATGTATCTAAAGGTAAAGTACCTAGCACAGTGCCCAGTACATAGAAAGTATTCAGTAAGTGTTAGCTATTATACTCCTTGTCAGGGAAAAATGCTATTACTCTCAGTATCTTACAAAAAACAACTAACGTCTGCCAAAGTGTTTGGAAAGCTATGGAGGAGTATGTAAGTTTTTATTGTTGCTTATACAACATTCAGTAGCCAGCCCAAAGACAAGCAGTTCGAATCCATCACCTACCCCGAGAGAGAAAGATGGGGGCAATATCCTCCTGTTCAATTTACAGCCTCTGACAGCCTGTCAGAGGCTCAGCTATAAATGAATTCCAACTTGATGACACATAACAACATATAATATTCAATGCTATTAAAATGGCCCAAATATATGTCTGCCTTTTATAATCTGTACCCAACTGTTGTAAATCAGTTGTTCACAGGGTCATTTTGATATGGTCAACTTGACAACATCTAACAACAACCCTAGATTCAGCAACATTAGAGAAGACCTTAGTCTTTCTACTCCATCAAATTACACCAGACGCTCCCAAAGATTAAGCAATTCGCCCAAGGTCACTCAACAAGAAACAGGGCTTCCAAAGCCATCTGTGAGCAGGGCAGCAGGAGAGCCAGAAGGTTGTCTTTCAAGCATCCCTCCAGCATTATCAAATGGTCCTTTTAATAAAGCAGAGGATAGCAGGAGAGCTTCAAGCTAGTACAATGGCAATTCTCAGTGAGAGAGGGGTCCCTGGGAACCTGGAGGCTCATTTATAACCAAATCAAGAGAGTAATAGCAGCAGCAGTAAAATCCTGCGTGAGAAGTAACCAGGGAGGCTTTCCTAACTTGGCCCAATTCAGTATGTGGCTACAGACAATCTCAATTACTACATAACCTCAGATCTTACACACAAAAGAAAAGCTCTCTGTTGCCAGTTCCCTCCTTTTCAGAATGAGAGGAGTTAACAGTACCTTTCTCCTATTGTGAAGCCTAAACGAGACATGTACAAAACACACAGAACAGAGCCTGGCACTGGCATGCTGTAAGTGCTTGATGAATGTTAGCTATTGCTATTTTATTATTGAAAAGAAGGATTGAGAGGAATCAATTCCTTGACCCAAGGACAATATCCATCCATTTATTTACAACCAGTTACTTGAGGGAGAAAAAGTACACGATTATCCACAACCAGCAAATAAATGCAACCATTGTCCCAACCAGAGTTGTGTTGCTGTTGTTTATTTTAAGTCAACTAAATTGATATTTGGCTTTGCACATTCCTTCCACTGGACTTCAGCTGTCCTCTCTTCTCATTTCGCATCCACACCCCCATTCTCACAAATACTGCAAACAACAGTCTCACTCCAAGGAGAACGCAGGGCTGGCTGCCATTTTTAACACCAATAAAATAAATCTTAAAAAGCTATAAAGCAAACGAATGAAATCTGCGCCTTGGTCCCCAGCCTTGGGAAGCACCACATACCATCCTGCACTTTACAGCTCCATCTATGTGCTTTAAAAGAAACAGCTTCCTGAGTACAAAGCTTCATTTGCAGGAAAATTACTCTGTGGTGCCAAAATGCCAGCGAAAGGCAAAATAAGAGATTACTTTCAAGGGCCTAATAGAAGGTGAAGGTCTCACTGTTATGAGTTAGAAGTATCTTTGGAGGAAGAAAGAGTCTGCAGGCATCAGGTCAAGATGATGGTTCAGAAATTTACTGCCCAAAAGAAGGAGAAATCTTAACTGTCATATGCTGAATTTCTAATCCACTTAGCTAAGTCCCTCCATTGCATCTTAGCTCACAAAGGAATAATAAATTGCAGGCCTCTAATCCCTTGACAAGGGGCAGCAGAAGAACCCCTTAGCCCACCAGAGAAAGCATGTGTCATATACTTGTCCTACAGAAAGCTGATGGTGCAGGAAGCCAGTCCTTAATGAAGTCCAAAGGCTAACTGAAATGAAAACAAACAAGCAAAAAAGTAGACAGGGACTTCTATTTGTTACGAGCACAAGGTTGAGTAGAGTTGGTCCATATCTTGGTGTATAAATATAAGGCATTACCATAACTGCTCAATTCAGAAGGAATATTATCTAAGGAGACGTAGGACACGTGTACCCTGCAGAACAAGCAGTCATCCTTATGTTATAGCAGCTCACAAAGCATGTGCTAACCAACTGATTGATGCATCAGGCATGAGAATTGATGCCTTTGAGTTGTGGTGTTGGAGCAGAGTACTGAATATCCCACAGACTGTCAAAAGAATGAACAGCCATGTCTTAGAAAAAGTGCAGTCAGAGTGGAATTCTTGGAGGTAAGGGTGGTGAAGCTTTTTCTCTCATACAGTGGACAAGCTGCTAGAAGTCATTTCTTGGAAAGAGACATCATGCTTAGAAAGGTGGAGAGTCTGTGAAAGAAAGGAAGACCCTGATCAAGGTGGACTGATGCAGTGACTGCAGCAATGGGCTCAAGTGTGTCAGAGATGATGAAGCTGGCACAGGGCAAGAAAGCACAGCGTTGCTGTAAGACAAACTTGACTCGAATACACCTAATAATAATAATGAGACAGCACCTAGAGTTATGGATAAGTTCGTTTTGATTAAGGAGGCTGTGAGAACACCCAGGAAGTGAGTTTTCACACTGGGTGTCACAGAAGGTCCAAAGAGAAGTCTCAGGGAACATAGTTGAGCACTGTGCCTAAAATGACTTTCCCATTACTGGCTGGCAAACAACCTATGTATATAAAAAGGAGCCTGCTGCTTGAAAACAGAATAAGTCATTACACTGTCAACCCTAAGGCACGCAGTTCAAATCTACCAGTTCCTCCACAGGAAAAAGATGAGCAATATCTTCCTGTGTGATTTACGGCCTCTGAAAATTTACTGGAGGATCAGTATGAGTCAGTTCTCACTTGATGGCACACAACAACAACCTCTTCATAGGTGGAGAAAACAAGACCCAAAAAAAGGGGAAGAATTATTCAATCACCGAGTCAAGTCTTGGACTGTTAGTCAAACAGTCAAAACAAAAACGATCAGAAACTAAGATGACAGGCCTACTAGGTGACAGAGTCCTCAATAAAGTGCAAACTGGGGGTTCTACTCACTTATTCCCAAAGTTGCCTTTGGGCGCAAGGTGGATGATGAGTCATAGTAGCACCTGTCCCCAGTAGCAAGGAGACCAGCTGGGGGCTGCCTGGGTGTGGGAAGCAGGCAGTGTTGTCAGGCCTCTCCTCTTTCCAATGCGTCATCTTATTATGGCAACAGGGAACACATTCAGCTGGACTGAGGTAAGGCCCAGCCTGCTGTTGGAGGCAGTCACCAATCAAGGCTAATTTGGGAAATGATTTTTCTGCAAGCTCACACATGACTCATCTTTATAAGCCTCCTATCAGGACTGCTGGCTGCAAGGAATCCCATTCAAAGCATCTCTGCCAACAGCTGCTCAGGAAACCAGGAAACACTGGAGGTTGCTGTGGTTGATTTAACCAAGAAACAAAAACCCATTTATAAGTGTTAGAATTATTTATCTTTGTTGTTACTGTTAATGTTAATCTATATTATTAGTGTTTCTATTCAGATGAAGGATCAAGCTGGGCTTTCCTAAAATTTAAGCAGTAAATTGTTGGCGATGGGTGTGAGAGAAGAGGATCAGAGGAAGAAAAAAATTAGCTGCATGAACAAGACTCAGAACAGAAACCTACTGAGTCTCAGGGGCATGGAGCACTCGAAGCATGCTCTGTGATGGCAGAAAGGGGTCAGGGCAGGGAGGTGGAGCCTGGAAACCGTTCACTTGCTAGAGCTGTGACTTTGGCAAGTTATTCAATTTATCTGGGCCTTAGCTACTCTCTCAAGTGCAAAACGGGGACGGTCAAGGCTTATCAGGCCCTAAGGGTTGTTGTGAGCATAAAGTAAAATAAAGCCGCATATAAATTACCTCTAAAAACTAGAAAGCTGCAGAATTGTTTCACAACTACTTTAGCGTTACCCCTGTGCCATGACTCTGGAGGGCAAAGTTCCTTTTGCTCTGTGGCATCACACAAAGCTTAGCAATGAAGGTGGAAGGGGGGAAACCAACTCCTTGCTGGCAGGTTGGTCCTAGTTCATGGAGACCCTCCACCAGGATCCCAAGGCTGCAAATCTTAATGAGAGGAGACTGCCCATCTTTCTCCCCTGGAGCTGCTAATGGATTCGAACAGCCAGAAACACACAACCTTTTGGTAGGCAGCACAACATGCTACTAATTAGGAAACCAGGGCTCCTTCAACACTGAAAAGGCACTCATAAATGTTACTGAGCAAATGGAAGGCCATTCAGGAGGGATCATCAAAACACTGTTAACAGAATAGAATTTAACTCACATATGCATGATGTGGAAAAGAAAGCAAGTGTAAAATTTGAAAGGATTTTACAACTGATCAAAATGCAGTGATGGTTAAGCTGTCAGACTAAGAAACTCCTTTCCTAGCCAAAAAGAAATGTAGCTTCATGTGGTATTTGTCATTTCAGTGTCTGTTCTCAGAAAATACGTAATAACAAAGAGTAACTATGAATGCTATCCTTGCAAATTCCCTTTTCATTTATAATAAAAGCATCTTCACGCCTATTAAAACCAGTGCCTTGCTGAGCTAGAGACCCCATATCTCTCCTTGCCTTCAGAAGGTGTGCCCGTTAGCGGGCTGCCACTTCATCAGCCCCTCCCTGAATGTTCCAAGACTGCAGGCACAAAACCCACCCAGAGGGTTTGGTGCAGATGGAACTTCTAAATAGACTGTGGTTTGCTGGGTGTAGGGGGTGGTGGAGGTGGTTTTACTTTTAAAAGAAAACCAAATGGCCTTAATTCAACCCTTTGTACCATCAATTTTTATTGGCTTCTCAACTAGGAAGTTAAAAAAAAAAGTGGTGGCAGGAGCAGTTCTTTGTGTAAGAACTAGAACTAGGCCTTAAAAGGATGCTTAGTAATCCACCTGATGAACAAACTGAGTGAAGGAAGCAAGGAATGAACAAGCAGCTGAAACTCTGTTGAGTTCAGTAGGCAAAAGTGAGCCACTTCATGCTCTCCAACCATGAGGCATTCAGCCCTCTGACCACAGGAACTCTCCCTTCTTCAGGGTCTCGGTCCCCTCCTTCCTTGTACTGTACCCAGCTATTGGAACTCATTCTTCATACTGCACTGTAATCTCAATTCTTCATGACAGTATTGCTCTACTCCCCTCCTATGTCATGACTGATACTTCACACTCATACATTCCTCCTATACTTCTCATGTCACCAACATCTGTCCCTGCAGCAGGGAGCCCTCGAACCCTGGTACTGAACTGAAAGGCTGGCAGTTCAGAGGGAGAAGAGGCAGCCTTTTCCCATTAAGATATACAGCCTTCAAAAACTCAGAGGAGAATCACGAGTCAGAACTGATTTGAGGGCACTACGTTTGTTTGGGGTTTGGTCCTCACGGAAAGTGGCATGAGGTCAGCTGAGTTCACTATCGTATTTCCAGAGCCTCATATAGCTTTCGATGGAGCTCAATCAGTACTGACATAATTCAGGGACGTATTAATGAAGAAATGAGACAAAAATTCAAGTTACATTCTGGATTTAAAGTAAAACAGCATGAATGGTTCTTTACGGAAAAGGACACAAAGACCAACAGCCTGCATGGACAACAGGAATTAGTGACATGGCGGCACTGGTCACAATGGGTCCTCTGGGGTAACTGCCACCAAGTTCCCGCTGACAACTTCTTTACAGGAATCAAGGGCTCAGGGCTTCTCATTTTCAAGAGAATCAGGAACCTGACATTTTTGAGCAATTTCCTGATTTTCCATTATTGATCAATACATTTTCCCACAAAAATGACACATATGGAAACTCAATCCATGCATAGACTGAAAGTAGGCCACAGCTGTCAGCCTGTGATTTTCACTTGCAAGTAACAGAGTCCCAGAAATGTTAGAGGATTAACTCTTCCTCAGTGGTGCTTTGTATGCAACTACACATTTACTGAGAACTATCACAGTGGCTTGCACAATCAGAACTGTGCATTTGTTCCCCAAAGTGGACTCTAGGATCCTTGTCTCTCCAACTTCTTTACAGCTAAAACAATTATTGTTGTTATTAGGAAGTACAATTCACAGCAATTCTATGTATAACAGACAAGACCTGACTGACCTGTGCCAGTCACATAATCTCTGCTATGCTAATGCCTATTTGTTCACTGTGCTAATTTATCTCATTGAGTCTTCATCTTCTGATATTCCACTTTTCCAAGGATGATATTCTTATCCAGGTTTAGCCCTCCCGATAACACGTGCTCCATATATGTTAGGCAAAGATTCATCGCCCTTGCTTCTAAGCAACATCATGGATTTTCTTCCAAGACAGACTATTAGTTCCTAAGAGTGAGTCTCTCCACCTTAACAAGCATGTCCACACACTCACCCTCCACGCAGCTTCCTCATTCCAGCCAGTTCCACTCTCTGCCTCATTATCTCTCCACCATCCTAACTTAACATGCCCCAACCTGCCCAGCAAGGTGTCCCGCTGCTGTACTCTGGAAGCCAGACTGTCATAATCCCTCACCTGGCAGTGATGACCTGGGACAGCCTGGCCTGAGGTTTGTCTTTCCCTATTTCTGTGAAATCACAAGTCCTCCTTCCTATAAGCCCACTCATAGCTAGACACTGCTGAGTGAATAAATGAAGGCACTGAAAAGCAATAATGACAGACTCGCAAAGATCTTCCCAGAGGCTCGAGAGAACGCTGCTCAGTGAGGAGATCCTGGGCAAGGTGGTGATGAGGCAGATGAGTGAGCATCTCAAGGTTTTTGTGGTGGAGTGCGGGTGAGATGATTCAACTCCCTGCAAACCTACAGGGCACAGCGGAATACTTCAAGGGTTCCCAAGGCCATACAGAAGGGACTGCCACATCCCTCTACCACCGACTTGCTCATGAGTTCAAACCCCTGACCTTTCAGCTGAGTACGTACCTGCTGCGCCTGTGGACATGGAGAAAAGAGCTTTCCTTTTTACTTAAGAAAAGCCTGAATTCTTTAAACCTTATGAAGTAAAAATATTGGCTTATTATCAAAGAGAAGATACTATACACCTATTTCAACAACATTTCTAAAGAAAAGTGCAAACACCAGTAATAACAATAATTTACTTCATTCCTGCTCTGAAATTTACGAGATTTTTCACTTGCTAAGGGACCACTAAGGACCTTTCATTTGGATAACTAATATTAAGTCTACTTAGGAAATCCCAAGATGAACTAAGCAGGTAATTTCTCAAACACTAAGTGAAGTCTACCTATAATGACCAATAAAAACAACCAGGAAGGGTACACCTTCACTAAAGAAGTATTTCAATGTGGACGGGTCATAGCAGAAAAGATACCATTTGGACCTCTAGCTAGCTCCATACAGGTGATCTCATACCTTGAAGAGGTACCAACCTTGGTCCTGCCAACCTCTGAGAACTTTTTTGTTTAATCCATCTTCTTCCATGTTTTCTGCTGCCCCAAGTCAACCCGTTTCCACTTTGTTCTTTTCACCTCCACTTCGACGTGGGGAAACCTGGCCGTCTCTCCTCAGATCCCTGCATAAACACTGTCTCCAGCTGAGCCTTCCCAGTTCCATCAGCTGATGAAGACCTTTCTTCACTCGTGCCCGCAAGATCTGACAGTCGCTATTCATTGGGGTGGATTCAGAACTGACTCAGAGCTGACCCTCCAGCAGGTATCGGAGGCTGTAAATTGCACAGGAGGAGACTGCTCATCCTTCTCCCTCAGAGCTGCTGGTGGATACGCACCTCCAGAGAGGTATGACCTGTGGGTTAGTTCCTAAAGACTAAGCCACCAGAGAGCTCCCTTGCTACAGCACAGGCCAGGGGTCACCCAGGTCCCATTCTCGCACTCCAAACAAGATCTTCTAAGGTAAGGACTAGCATATAGCAGAGCGCGCTGTCCCAGGCAGGCCCAATGATAACCTATGTTAACGGGGACTGACCTCATCCGTCCCCTGGGCACTAGAGAACTCAACGGAAGTCTGCTCACTCACAGAGGTCAGAGCTGTGAAAAGCCGCACATGTGCTGGCAGGTGCTTTTCGTTTAGCTTTTTTTACTTCTCCACAAGTTTTGGACAACGAACGTATATCACTCTTAAAATTCAACAAAATCTAGTTAATGTTATTTAGAAGTTAAATTAACCACATTTCCCGACAATAGCATCCTGATTGAGACATTATGTATGCAAGGAGTTCCTAAGAAATGCTTCACAAGATTAAGTCAAGATATTTCTGGAACAACACATGTGCAGGAAAGTGGCTTCTAGGCAAGGCCCTGAGACTGAAGAACAATGAGAAAAAGACAGAAGAACCCACTCCTGACACTAACCGGCCCAGAACAGAAGGCACACAGGCTTCTGGTCCAAGGACCAGGACTAAATGCTCACCCTAGCGCCCTCCTGGAACCCTCAGAACCTCGCTGAGCCTGGACCCAAAACCTCACTGCTCTCGAGTCAGCTGTGAGTTACAGTGCCCCCCTCTCTGGCTTCTGAGGTTGTAAATCTTTATGGAATGAGACTGTCCATCTTTCTCCCAATGAGGGGCTGATGGATTCAAACCAACAAACTTTTGGGTAGCAAGCCCCCCTACCTTATGCATTATGCCGCCAGGAGACGTTTACAAAGAGGACCAGATTCTTGCTCATGGAGATCTGCAAGGATCTAGCAGGTAATGCATTTAAAGTGCTTGGAGCAGAGCCAGATACATAATAAGTCCTCAATGAAACCTATTTCCCTTTCTGTGTTTCAACCACAGACTACAGAAGTTTCACTGTCTTCTAGATCCATCCAAGAGAGATACCTCCCAGAAGAGTATTCCAGTTCCACCATGGAAACATGCAAGAAGCTTACAAAATCAGTGTTCCCTAATATGTCCTCTGCTGCTGTTGGTGCTGCTATTGGGTCAGAAGTGACCCATAGCTGACCCTTCAGTAGGTTTTCAGAGGGGCAGGAGGTTGCCCATGTTCCTGCCAAGGAGCTGCGGGTAAACTCAAACTGGGTACCTTTGGGTTGGAAACACAATTCCCTACCACTAAGCCACCAGACCCCCCCATAGCTCCCTAAATCCCTGCCTTAATTCAGCAGCCAACCTAAACTTGTACATCAATTACAACAGTCAAACGCCTTCCTAATACAAAAGCCTGTACCAAGCACCTCACCTTAGACCAAGGGTTTGCTCCGTAAGATGACGTTGCTAATTAAGTCCCGGGCCCCATATGCACCAAGAGTAATTGAATCTTCAGAGAGTCTATTCCCAGGGCAGGCAAAACCCAAGTAATCAGAAGGCACCTCGCTAAGATTTCTAGGAACACACTGAGAGATAAGGCTTGCATTAAAGTTTATAAGCCGCCCAAAGGCTCTGCACTGGTCCTACTTCCAGACTTAAGCTTGGTAACCGAGCAAAAACTTGCCTGCGCCCCGTAAAACGCCCTGACACACCTTAACTGCTTCCTCTGAAGCAACCAAAGCAGATCCTTTTAAGTTAAATTTAAATCCGAACCTCATTAGCAATGACACATTTTCTAGCTCGACTCTCCACCTTTCTAAAGACCCACCAGCCCAGCGCTTCAGTCACTTACACACGCGGCCCGGCTTTCTCTTCCTCCTTCCCCAGGCTCAAGCCATTTTTCTAAAAGTTCTTTAGGAGAGCGTGGCCGTCCCTACCGACGAGACCCCCCAGCTGCCGGCGGAGGGGACGGGTCGGGCGGGGAGGGGGCTCCCACCTCCATCATCCTTCCCAACGCCACCCCAAAACAAGCCACGCCGGTAGTGTCCACCCTCGTGTGCGCCCTCCGGGTCATCGCTCCGGACCCACGTCGAGGACAGAGCCGAGAGGTGCCAGCCCACCGGCTAAACATGGCCTGCGAATGCGAAGTGGAAAAGAGCCCCAATTTAGGCCTCGGTGGCAGTTGCACTTCTGCTCTTCGGGACAAGCACAGAGGGGGCGCGCACCCAGGGAAAAATCCGAATCCAGCCCCGGCAGGCGCGAAGCGGCGGCGCCGCGGGGCCCACGCGGGCCGC
>NW_006399891.1:8740888-8753511 GCF_000299155.1 Elephantulus edwardii | reverse complement strand
CGCCGGGCCCCGGGTGCGGCCACAGCGCCACCTGCCGGGCGCCCGCCACGGTCCTGGGCCGGAACACAGCCTGGCGCCCCCTGCCTGCCCGGAGCCTGGTTTGACTCTCCCTCGCGGGACACAGTGCCCCCTGTCGGTCTGGAGTCTCCATGACAAATTCAGGAATTAACCCCGCCAGAGGATGGTGCGCGCTTTGTCAGCTAGATTCACCAGGCAGAGACGCCTAACGCCACTTGTGGCTCAGTTCACCCTGTCTCCTAAGCCCTCTTAAACCATTACAGCTGTCTCAGTTAGTTTGACTTTCATACCAAAGCCAAGTATCCCCGCCCCCTCCTTAGGATACAGCATTCTCAGGAAGCTAGTCCACTTCGAGTCCCTCCACCCCGGACTCCGTCACTTAGCCAGCCAGAGGCTAACTGGTCCGAGGCTTGACTCCACCAGACTCATTACTCTGTCCTGAGCCGTGTCCGTCCCTTTCTCCCCCTCACCTGAGACTCAGCACCCCTGACAGCAGAATTCACCAGGCCAGGTCTTGGCCTGAGCCCACCTTGGGTTGAGTGTCCCCTACAGACACTAACGTAGCCTAGTGGGAAAGAGATGAGCTGTCAACTCAAAGGCACACAGTTTAAATCCACCAGCTGCTCCACAGGAGAAAGATAAGCAATTACTTCCTATATGATATATTATCTCTCAAAACCTGCTAGAGGGACAGCTATGGAGTTGTGACACAAAACAACAACAACAGACCAGTATGTCTGCCTAGGACCAAATCCAGTAGGCAGCCAGATTCTCCTTCCTGCCTTGGCTTACCTGAGGGAACCTTCTACTATGGCTCTCAACCATGGGCTTTTCTAGGATGATGATGATTTTTTAAAAAGTCTTTAATTTAGACAGAATAGGAAAGAAGTTATTTAGAAAAAGAATATCAAGATAAAGTCATTAATTTAAGAAACAAGGGACTACTAGGGCCATCGTGTGTTATTGTGTAGGAACCAACTCATAGCCGATCCTCCAGAATGTTTTCAGAAGCTGTAAATCACAGGGGAGGAATTGCCTTCTCTGGTGGGGAGCAGTTGTGGATTCAAATTTTGTGCCTTTGGGATTTCAGTACAGGTTCTTACCACTGGGCCACCAGAACTCGGTAGGACTAGACATTGTGATAAATGCTGTTAGCCCTACGCCCACCCCCACCCCCCAAAAAAAGTGTTAATCCTTTCCCTCCAAAGAAAAATTCTGCTGAAGAATCAAAAGTAAATCACATAATACAAGTGACAATAAATTTTGGTAATATATTTGTTATGTTGTTGTTGCATACTATCGAGTCAGAACCAACCCATAGCTAACCTCCATCGGGTTTTCAAAAGCAGTTAATTGAGCAGGAGAGCAGCTGGTGGATTAGAACCACATGTCTTTGGGATTACAGTGCAGCTTCCTGCCACTAGGGCACCAGTGTTATCAAGTTGATTTTGACTCATAATGACCCTCTTAGTAACGGAATAAAACACTCCCCATCCTATGCTGCCACCACAATTTTTGCAATGTTTGAGCCTATTGTTGTAGCCATTTGTGTTCAGTGCAACATGTTGTGAGTCTTCCTTTTTTAACTGACATCCTACTTTACCAAGCCTTTCCCCAGGAGCTGGTCCCTCCTACTAACATGTTAGAAGCACACAAGATGAAGCCTTACCATCTGTGGTGTTAAGGGTTTATTGTTCAAAATGGCTTTCCTTGCCTTGTAGATGAATAGGAAAATGTGGATTAGGTGTGTTAGCCTATCCACAAGGAACAGTCGCACTAATCCACAAGGAGATTGGCTAGTCTTGTCATTAAATTGAGCAGATCCAGCAACAGAATTGGAGTAACCTCACCACCAGCAAAAACAAGCAAGAGACTGTAACGTCCTTCAGGACCAGAGATTCTTGTGCCAAGCAGACTAGGGACTACAAGAGCAGCAGCCATAGCAGTCACAGCAGAGAACCAGACACCTGACATGAGAGGTAACAGACCTGGTGACTGCTACACCATTGGACTTCAGCTAAGAGTCTTTGCCCAAGTTTGTTGGAAGAGGAGGAAGAGACATAACTGGATTGAGAGCTTTAACATGGGCCTAAAGTCTCGAGGCTTTAAGGTTGAGGAACCTGTGAGTACATTTCAGAAACTGTCTTGACTGAGTGATTGTATTCTGCTACTAACCTTAATTATAGCCCTTTTGGCTTCCCTAATATATGTGGCCTGTGAGCTATTACATCAGATTTTGGACCCAGGAAAGCAGTAACATTGGTGTGATGATTAGAAAAGAGGTGTGAGAGCTTGGGGGACATGCCTGACCTCATGGAAATTGTGTTGTTTTTCCCCCCTCTTCTTTCTTTCTCTCTCTTTTTTAATTTTAAGAAACAGATCTTTCCACGTTAGTTGCCAGCATAAAGGAGATTTTTAAAAACTATACAAACATTTGCAAATCAATCTGATCCATCATGTAATGAATATAAAATAGATGTTAGAAATTGTTTTCTTGTTGTTGACTTTGTTGATGGGGACAGTTCGCCTTTGTGAGGCCGATAAAAGTCAGATATATCTGTTTCCATGTAGCCCTTGCTCTTTTTTACACATCCATGTTTCTACAGAACATTTTTTCCAAGGCAGATATGCGCATTCTTTTCACAATTCATGGCATATTAGTAACTAAAGGGATGTTCACCCCAAAAAACAACTCAAGTGCTTTTCCTTCAAATTTCCCTCACAATAGGTAACTTAAGAGTAAAAGAAGCAGGTAGTTGTGGGCAGCATTTAGAGGAGATGCCAGAAGAAGGGAAAGATGGCAAGTGATTTCAGTTTGCATCTCTCCTCACACTCTGGTGGGCTACTGATCCTGGAACTCAGAGATGGCTGGAGATGATGGCCAAATTCCCAGAGTTTTCTGTTCCAGTTCTTTATGAGGTTATAGGTTAAGTCAAAGATTGGCAAATGCCTTTCCCTTTCTGTGCTGATGAATAGCTGCTCTGAACCAGAGTGGCAGAACTCAGCTCTTTTGGCAGCTGCACACCAGGCATCACTGGTCCCTGGCTGTGGGCCCACCTCCCTGCCGCTCATTAGACTTCTAGGCTCTCAACTCTTCCAGGCTTGTAAGCTGAAAAGGGCTGGTATTTTCTGTCTGAAACCCTTTGTGCAAAGTCGAAAATTAGACTGAATGAATATTGGATTCATGCAGGGGGATCATGAGAGCAAAACCAAATATGTTTAATAAATCATGACATCAAATAAAAAGAGATTTGCAAACATTGAAGCACTTTACAAATGGACATTATTATACATAAGGGCCATGGGGTTTATTTAACAAAGGTTAATATTAACCAAAGATTTGAGGAGAAGCTCAAATCATACCTGAATGGCTGCATTGGATATTCTTCCATTATTCCAGGATAACTTTCCAGCTGACCCCTAGGCAGCTTCCCAGACTCCATGGTGAAAGAACAGTAAGGTGGCCAGAAACCTGCTTATTCTGGATGGATCCCTTCCCAAACAGGTCAAACTGTCTTCTGAGCATGTGCTCTCAACATTCAGTTATTGGGATGACAGGAGTTGATTGAGGTTGGAGCGAGAACAGTCAAAGGAAGGCTGGTACCCTGAGGCTTCTTTTAGCTTCAGTTGTCAGTTCTCAGTTTGCACATCCTCAGCTCAACTCTCCACTCCACTGACAGTTCCTGAAAACAGAAATGACTGCTCCATGACATCTTTATTGCAATCAGAAGAGGCAATTGAGTTTGCTAGTAGTAGTAGTGATGATAATGAAGGCTGGCACTTATGGAGGTCTGCCTATAGCTGGTGTGTGTGTACTCGGTCCATGCTTCAACTACATTGTCCTTTAGAATCATCACAATGCTTGTGGGGAGCTGGAAGTCTACATTGGGAGCATTTACTTGGTCATGGGTAATGTTGTTATATGTCCTTGAGTCCTTTGCAACTCATAGCAAGGCTATGGACAATAGTAATGTGAACTCTGTCCTGTCCTGAGCCAGTATCTCTGACTCTGACACACCTACCCCTATTATCCCAGTTAATGTGTTGATCCACCTCATCCTGGGTCTTCTTTTCCTGTACTGTCCCTCCACCCTTCCAAGCATGAGGTCCTTTTCCAAGGACTGGTACCTCCTGGCAACATGCAAAAGAATGTGAGCCAGAGCTTTGATATACTTGCCTCCAGGGAGCAATTTGGTTTCATCTTCTCCCAGACCTGTTCGTTTCCTTGGCAATCTATAATATATTCAGTGCTCTTCTCCAACATCACAACTCAAAGGCATAGATTCTTCTATCATCCTTAGCCATTGTCCAGCTCTCTGATGCATAGCAAGTAACTGTAAAGATCATGGCCCAGATCAGGCACACCTTAGTCTCCAGACTGACATTGTTGCTCTTCAGCAATTTGGAGAGGTCCCTGACAGCATATTTATCCACTTTTTTCCTGACTTCTGGTGCCAAGGGAATTTATTGTGGAACTGAGCAAACTGAAGATGTTAACAATCTCAATCTCTTCTCCATTTATCATGATGCTGCCAGTTGGCCCAACGGTGAGAATGTTTGTTTTCTTGATATTGAGTTTCAATACATATTGGAGACTGCAGTCCTTGACCTGTAGCAAATGCTTCAGGTCCTCTTCAGTTTTGGAGAGCAAAGTTGTTTCATCTGCATATGGCTTAACAAAAGGGAGAATTTATTTAAAAAGGAAGATGTCTCAGAGACAGTCTAAAGGGTAAGAAACACAACATTCCTAAAGCAAGGATGTGAAGACTAGGTTTTCAATCTATACTCATAACAACCCCATACCTATTCACCCTTTCCTCTCTTAACTTATTCAACAGAACAGACCAATAAAAGATGCCTAATATCAAATCTAAATTCCAAGTGAGGCAATCTGATTGTCCCACCAACTTTCAGGGATTGTTGGGCAAGGATCTGGAGTTAGAGAACCAAAAAGGAAGAACATGCTCCACATTTCTCAAATTGAAAGAACTGAAAAAGAAAGTCAAGCTTCCAGCTGCAATTGAAAAGATTCTATGGGTAAAATATTGGATGATGCAGAAAACATGAAAAGCAGATGGAAAGATTTATACAGAATCATTCTACCAAAAAATATTGATTGACCCTGAACTATTTCAGGAAGCAGCATATTATCAAGGACCAATGGTACTAAAGGCAGAAGTCCAGGATGCATTGAAGCCATTGGCAAAAAAATTACTCCAGGAATTGATAGAATATAATTTTAAATGTTTCAGCAAACAGATGCTTCTCTTAACATGCTCACTTGTCTATTCAAAACATTTAGAAGACAGCTACCTAGCCAACCAATTGGAAGATATTCATGTTTGTGCCCATTCCAAAGAAATGTGATCCAATAGAATGTGGAAATTTTTAAAGAATATCATTAGTTGCACACATAAGCAAAATCTTGCTGAAGATTTTTTTTTAACTGGCTGGAGCACTACATGGACAGAGAACTGCCAGAAATTAAAGCAGGACTCAGAAGAGGCCATGGAGTGAGGAGTATCATTGCTGACGTCATATGGATCTTGACTGAAAGCAGAGAATACCTAAAAGATGTTTGCTTGTGTTTTATTGACTATGAAAATGCATTCAATTGTTTGGATAAAGAACTACAGATAATATCAAGAAGAAGGGGAATTCTGGAACACTTCACTGCACTCATGTGGCATCTGCACATAAAGCAGTTGTTTTAACAGAACAAGAGGCCATTGAATGGTTGAAGATCAGAAAAGGTGTGTATCAGACATATAGCCTTTTATCTTCTCTGCTCAGTTTGATAGGCAAATAAACTGAGAAGCTAAAGTGTATCCAGGGAAAATGGGCATCTAGATTGGATGAAGACTCATCAACCATAGATGACACAAACTTGTGGTCACAAAGTGAAGACTTACTGAAGAAGATCAAAGACTACAACCTTCAGCATGAATTGTACTTCAACATAAAAGAAATGAAACCACTCCTCACAATGTGGTCAACAGCCAACATCGTGACGGGGTGGGGGGTGGGAAGAATGATGTTGTCAAAGATTACCTATGTAAGCAGCAGTCAAAAACAAACAAACAAACAACAAGAAAATCAAAGATGCATTGCATTGGCAAATATGCTGTTAAAGAGCTCCTTAAAGTATTAAAGAACAAGGATGTCGGTTTAAAGACACAGGTGTACCTGATCCAAGCTATTTTCAAGATATTTTAATTTGCTTCATCTTCATATGAAAGAAGGACAATGAATAAGGAAGCCTTGAAGCCTGCAAAGCATGATATTGCAGAATATTGAATGGACTGTCAAAAGAACAACCAAGTCTGTGTGGGAATAAGTGCAGCCAGATGGCTTCTTAGAGGTGAAGGGGATAAGACTTCGTGTCACATACTTTGTTCATTTTGTCATGAGAGGCCAGTGCCTGGAAAAGGACACCATGCTTGGAAAGGTAGAAAGAGAAGAGAAAAGCCTTCGTGAAGACGGATTGTCACAGTGAGCTTGAACAAAGTGGAGATTTTTGTGAGCACGGTGCAGGATCTGGCAAGGGTTAAATTTGTTGTTCAGAGGGTTGCTATGTGTCAGAGTCAACTCTACCGCACCCAACAACAGCCTTCAGTGGTCCACCCCTTGTCTAATCAGGTGTAGTCAAGAGGGTGTGACACACAGTACAAACACAGCTGCTGACATCTTTCTATTCCTGGGATTCAGCTGGGCAAACATCTCTTACGTCTGCAGTGACCGTGAACCTCATTTAGCTCAGTGTGGCTGACATAGGACTCATTTCTGGTAAATAGAGGAGCTGCATAGCTGCAGATAGGACTGTTCCCAAGCTCACGTTTTGACTGCTGTGCTGTGGCCACAACTACTCTGTCATAGCTTTCTGAGACTGCTGTAACAAATGACCACAAACCAAGTGGCTTAAACTAACGGAAATGTGTTCTCTCACCGTTCTGAAGGCCAGACGTCTGTAGCCAAGAGGTTGGCAGGGGAAAAAGCTCTAGGAGATAATCTTGGTAGGTTATCAGGTTGCCAAGGTTTGTGGCAGCATCATTCCAATCTCTTCTCATCTTTACATGATTTTCTCCCCTAGATGCCTCTATGTCCTTTTCTCTACTCATTAGGTAATTTGTCATTGAGTTTAAGGCCTACCCTAAGTCCAGGATCTTTTAAACTCAAGATCCTTATCTAATTAACACCACCAGTGACCCTATTTCCAAATAAAGAACATTTTTGAGGTTCTGGGGAAATGTGAATTTCAGGGGACACTGTTTAATCTGCTATATTCTCTAGTCCAAACCTATCATTATGCATCACACAATATCTTAAATGCACGCTTGACCTTGCATTCATTTCAATCTAATCAAGTTTACATAGATTGTATGCCCTCAACGTACTGGGCTATATGAGAAAAACAAAAATGAGTAAGAGTAGGGTCCTAGTCTCCTGGAATCTCAAGAGGAGACACTCTGAGGTGCCAGGCAACTTTCCTGAGACCAGCTAGGATGAAAGCATGGTATCTAGGTAGTCCAGAGGGCCACTTCGATTTAGCGCATCAGGAAAGTCCAAATAGAGGAGGCAAGTACTTCAGTAGCTTTAAGTGGGATTAGTGATTTCACATGTGATTTAACTCACTGTTCATTACGGGGAGCATGAGATTCTCTTTTCTCCCCACATGCTGGACCACCATCTGGCTTAATCTGAGTCAAGAATTTGTAGCAACGTCCACAGACATCTGTAAGAAGGCCCAAGTATATGTCTGGGTCGTCACGCTGCCATTTCGGTGTGGATCTCCTAGACTGATTGCAGTAGATCAGCCTCGTGGTATTGTTGTAAGTTGTTGTCATGGCTAGCTGTTCTAAGTGTAAGAGAACAGTGATTGTTGGTGTGTTTGGGCCTTTTATTTCAACTACTGTGTCAATTCCTCTGGAGAGTTTCCTTCTCTCTGACCTTTTCTCTTACTGGAACCAGCTAGCAGGCAAGGACTGGGACCAATTAACAGAGCTTCAGGGTATCTGTCTCTATGTACTCAGACGCTGGCAACAACACAGCTATTTTCAGAAATGGTCCCTCAGGGGAAGCCTGCTAGTCTGAGAGATCTAGGTGCTGCCATTTCCTGGAAAGATTAGGCAAAGGTCACAGATGACCTGATGAATGGAGAAATTGTACACGAAATGTAAACAGAGGTTAGCAAGCCGCTAACAATACACACACATCTTGTCTGCCCCCTAGTGAACATTTAGAATTCTAAACTTTTTAAAGACTGAAGGATTTTTTTAAAAAGACAATGCATTACCATTTTTAAAAGTCTTTAACTTGTTACATCTCAAAAGGAAATAGATGCATGTTATTGAGGGGAAAGGAAAATACATGGTTATATATTTGGTTCTTAAAAAAAAGAAAAGATATGGTTATATAAGAAGGAAATTTCTCTCTTCTATGTATGAGAGTTCAATATACATTCTTCCTGACTTTACTAAACACATTTGTTGTTGTTGTCATTATGTAGATAAAACCAGAGGGTCATACAACACGTATTTTGGGTCATACAACACATATTTTAGGGAGACACAATTCAGGTTATAGCAATGAGTTTAAATGATATTTGTCTGCATGGAAAAGTCTGGTCAAATGCTCACCAAAGCAATTTCCTCTTCTTGAGCACATAGTGAGGTTACATCTCTTTATCTGTTTGCAACATGATGTGGTCATGCACTCAAGTGACAGAAGAAATAGTGATTGGATAGAAATAATGATTGCCACTTCTGTGCATATAGCATAAAACTATCCCTCACCTGAGCCTTTTCTTTTTTCTATTTCTGCAGTAACAATGTATTAAAGAAAGAATCTGGGTCCCTTATTATCTGCCTGGAATAGGGCACACACATATACACTCACCCAACTTCCTATGAACCATGACATAAGCAAGAAACAAAGAATTAACTAAATTTGTTATAGCGTCTACAGTTGTCAGGTTCTGTTGAATTAACAATTGCTCATAGCAACACTATAAATAATGAATTTGAACCTTGCCATCTCTGTTATACTTGAGCCCATTGTTACTGTCACCATGTCAATCCACCTTGTTGGAGGTCTTCCTTTCTTTTGCTGACCCTCCAACTTTCCAAGCATGATGTCCTTTCCCAAGGACCAGCCCCTCTTAACAATATACCTAAAATATGTGAGACAAAGATACACTATCTTTGCCTCTAAGGAGCACCACGGTTCACTTTCTGCAAGATATAGTTGTTTGTTCTTTTGGTATTCCATAGAAAGGATTGAAGTTGTTAACAATTTCATCTTGTTCAGAACCACAATCAACACCCTTGGAATCAATAGTCAGGAAATCAAAAGACATATTACACTGGGAAAATCAAGGACCTCTCCAGAGTGTCAAAGAGCAACAATGTCAGTTTAAAGACTAAGGTGTGCTTGATCTAAGCCAAGGTTTTCCTCCTTTGCTTGCTATGCAGCTGGACAATGACTAAGGATGACAGAAGAAGAATTTATGCCTTTGAGATGTGGTGCTGGAGAAGAGTTTTAAACCTGCCATGACAGCCAAGAGAATGGGCCTGTCCTGGAGACGGTGAAACCAGGTTGCTCCTTGGAAGCAGGGGTGTTGAAATTCTGTCTCACATACTTTGGGCCTGTTGTCAGGAGGGACCAGTATTTGGAGAAGGACATCTTGCTTAGAATGTTGGAAGGTCAGTGCAAGAGAGGAAGACCCTGGACATGATGGATGGGCACAGTGACTGCAGCAATGGAGTCAAGTATGTCAAAGATGGTGAGGCTGGCTCAGAATAGAGCAAGGTTCAGAGCCATTGTTCATGGGGGCTCATTGTTATGAGCTCGTAGTCAATTCAACAGCACACAACAACAGCAATATGGTATTTAGTACCCTTCTTCAACATCACAATTCAAAGACATCAACTCTTCCTCTGTCACCCTTCCAGCATTTAGCTGAGCCTATGTTATTAATGCAGTCCACAATTTGAAATTTTTATTAAATATATTTCTCGAACACCATGTTGTTGATGTTGTTATATGCCATTGAGTCACTTGCAACTCATAGTGACCCTATGTACAACAGCCTGAAACCCTGCTCTATCTTGACCCAACCTCATTGTCTCTGACACACCTATCTCCATTACCCCAGTCACTGAGTCAATCCATCTCATCCAGGATCTTCCTCTCTTGCACTGACCCTCCACCCTTCCAAGGCTGATGTCCCTCTCCAAGGACAGGTCCCTCCTTGCAACATGTCCAAAATATGTCAGATGGATCTCAGATGTGTCAATAATAGAAATCTAACTGACACTTTTAAGAAGTTGTATGCCACTATGTGGTAATCTGGTAGTTCTTAAACATTCTCATCTAGCCATTCTGAATTCCTCTTGCCCTCTGGGTGGGGTGTGAGTACAGGGCCCATGCTGTCACAGTGCCACAAGCTTAGAAAAGCCCTGTCCTTTGTTTAATGCTCTGCTATCACCATCCTGAAAGTCATAACAACTTTTGAACAAGATACCCTACATCTATATTTTTTCCACTGGGTTCCACAAATTATGTAGCTGATAGGATAATTTAAAGTCATGTCTCTCTCCTGATTATGCTGTGAATTACACTCCAATTGCTCATAGTGGAGCTGGCTTGATACCTACTCTTCATTGAGTCCTATTTTCTCTGCCTTGCTTTATTTTCCTTGCTTCTTCACTCTATTTCCTGGTCTTGCCTCACAAATAAAACATTTTCTTTTGAACTCTCATTTCAGACTTGGCTTCTGTAGGGAAGTCAAGTAAGACAGTATATGTTGTTATTGTTGTTGTTGGGTGCCATTAAGTGAGCACCAATGCATAGTGACCCTACAAGAGAAGGAATCCTTGCTCAATTCTGCACCATTGGCAGCAAATAGTAGTAGTTTAAAAATGGTTATTTGAGGGAGCTCTGTTGCCTTAGTGGCAAGAAGCTGGGTTACAATCCCAAAGGCATGTGGTTTGAATCCATCAGATATTCCGCTGGGGAGGGAGGGACAATCTCCTCCTGTTCCAGTTGGATCCTATTTGATGGTAAACAAGAAGAAGAAGAAAAAGAGGTTATTTATGTCCCTGTAGGTTATACTTTACAAATCCCATAAATAAAAATGCAAATTTCAGTGCAAAAGTTTTCCTAGGCTTACTGTTGAATTAGGATGAATGGTCTAGATTGCCTAAATTTTCCTGATTTGTGTGATTATTTAACAATGCTGTTTCCTTAAGTTTATCTTGACTTTCTACCCATGAACCATTTCCCAGGAATGGAAAGACAGTCCCATAAGAATAGAAATAGCATCACAATGGAACTACCACAATTTTCTAGAATGCTCCTTACAAATAAGGATGGTAAGAGTCCTTCTTACATACTTTGGACACATTATCAGAAGGGATTCTTCCCTGGAGAAAGATATCATGCTAGGTACAATAGAGAAAAAAGAAGACCTTAGTGAGAAGAATCGACAGAGACTGTATCAGTGGGCTCAATCAGAGCAATAATTGTGAGGAAGGTGTAGGGTGGGGCAATGTTTTTTTGTTTTAAACATTTTTAAAAATTGTGATTTAAATGAAGGTTTAAGAAATGTAATTTTTATTCAACTATTCCTACACATTTTGGTTTATAACAGTAATTTCAATATTCACAGTGTAATTGAATGTTCCCCATTTCCTCCCTGTAATTCTGATTTCCTTGAATCTTTCTGTCCCATTCTGTGTCTTCTCATTTTGAAGTGATATTGTGTTGATTGTCTCCTTATTCTAACTTGCCTTTCTCTTCACCCATCTCAATATGTGTCAATAATTTATTTACTAATTTGTACCTCCCCTTCCCTTCTGATCCTGGTGGCTATTCGATAACAATTGTTTCCATTAGCTTTTAGTGGTTTCATTAGATTTTTAGAATAATGATCATACACAATATCTGTCCTCTTGAGATTGACTTATTTGACTCAATAAATTGTCCTCCTGATGCATCCATGTTATTCAGTATTTATCAAATTCTTTATGGTTTTCCAGCATATATACAATATTCCAATGTGCGAAGATATTACAGTTTATCTATTCATCCATTGATGGACACTTGGGTTGTCTCCATCTCTTCGCTAATGTAAACAATGATTCAATGAATTTGGGTATATGCATATATATATGTTCATGTCACAGCCCTTATTT
This sequence comes from Elephantulus edwardii, assembly GCF_000299155.1. Taxonomy (NCBI): domain Eukaryota; kingdom Metazoa; phylum Chordata; class Mammalia; order Macroscelidea; family Macroscelididae; genus Elephantulus; species Elephantulus edwardii. Next base: position 8,741,299 of record NW_006399891.1, on the reverse strand, counting down.
CATTAGGCTATACACCTAGTAGTAGGATAGCTAGATCAAATTTTCTGAGGAAACACCAAACTGCTTTCCACAGTGGTTGCACCATTTTACATCCCCATAGCAGTGTGTGAAAATTCCAGTCTCTCCACAACTTTAACAGTATTTGTTGTCTGCTGACTTATTGAACTTTGCTATTGTTGCTGGAGTGAGATGATAACTCATTGTTGTTTTGATTGATTTTCAACATTTTTTCATGTTTTGGTTTTCTCACTCTCTTTCTGAATGTCTTCTTTGGTGAAGTGTCTTTTCACGTCCTTTGGGCACTGTTTTATTGTTTTGTGTAAAAAGTTTCCATGAGCTGGAGCTGACTCAGGGGCGCCTAAGAACAAGGGGTCAGAATTGACTAAACAGTCTTTCTATGAAGATGGCGCC
>NW_006399891.1:8733046-8740548 GCF_000299155.1 Elephantulus edwardii | reverse complement strand
AATTAAACAAGCTGTAAAGAAGCTCTATGATATTGATGTGGCTAAGGTCAACACTTTGATTAGGCCTGATGGAGAGAAGGCCTATGTTCAACTTGCTCCTGATTATGATGCTTTGGATGTTGCCAACAAAATTGGGATCATCTAAACTGAGTCCAGCGGACTAATTCTAAATATAAATTTTTCTCACCATAAAAAAAAAAAAGAATTGACTAAACAGCAAGGAGTTTATTTACACCTTAGCGCTGTCTTTTGATGGCTTTTTCTCAGAGCTGAGTTCTGGATCCTTCATTTCTCCATTATCTCCCTGTTTCTCTCTCTCTTTCTCATTGCTGCCAAGTAGGAGCTCACTCACAGGGGACCACCCAGTGGGGTTTTAGAAGCTGTAAATCACATGGGAGAAGATTGTCCATCTTTCTCCTATGGAGTCGCTGGTGGATTCGAACCACCAGAAAAGAATTGCCTTTGGGTTACTAGTGTAATTTCCTCTGAGCTACACCTTGAGAACCCCCGTTCTTTCTGCCGGTGAGCCCATTTGATACTGTTTTGGTTGATCAGTTGTTTGCCAACATAAATGTACCCTCAAACTTAGGGACTAAAATATGTGGCCCTTTTGTGTGTCAAGACAGCTGGGAGAGCTTGCCTGGACAGTCCGTGCCTGATCATCACGGGCTAAGTTGGAGGGATCTCTTGCAATGATTTCCTCATGCATCTGTTGATGACTTAGTGATCTCTGACCTCTCTGTCTCCACATGCTAGCTCATCCTCTAGGGCCTCTCCATGTTGCTTGAATTTCTCAAAGCACTCCTTGAATTGTATAAAACTCTCTTGGGAAATTTCAACTCTGTCTCATTAATTATTCCACACTTGAGAGCTATCAATGGAAATTTAAGACAGTTTTGACTTTTCAGTGTTAAACATGTATTTACTCACTAGACACGCATTCAGAGCCTACTCAATGTAAGGCCTGGCTGTTGATGAGACCTCATCACTCCAGCTTATGCTTGTCTTCTTTGCTGAAGCCATAAGGAAGTCCAGAGTGCCATCTTGTTCACTTGGATGATGAATAGTAGACTATGAATGAGCATTTTTACCGGATTATTTTGGAACCATCCTTGCTTTGTTCTGTTCTTCCACATTCATTTTGTTGTTATTGTTAAGAGCAATAATGCCACCAGAGGTCCCTTTGTCAAGAACAGGCGCAGCAAAAGGCATATCCACACAATGGTCTCTACGCGTGAGACTTGGTGACAAAGCTTACATTCCTTATTCTTCTCACCCTCCTTTTTGAGTTGTTCTTCCCTCAGTAACATTAACTCCTTGCTCCCTAAGGTTCTTATCAAATCTTTTGAGTTGCATTTGCCAATTTGATCATATATAGATAATTATTAAGAGGGAGTAACATTCTAGGTAGACTTTTTTCACTAGTTAAGGTCAACTATTGTTCAGTTTTAAGATAACATAAAAAAAGAAATAGCTTCAGAATATATTTTTTGTGTAAAGTTTAAAGATCATCTCAGAACACTAGTTTCAGGGGCTCATCTACCCTTATGATCCAAAAAGTCTGCAATCCATGATAATTTTAAAGTTGATTCTGCATTTCCTGCCTTTTGACATGGATTCAACTATAAAATTTTGCACAAAATCGCACACATACAAACTCATGTCATTTTCCCATCAATATTGTTGTTATGTGCCATTGAGTTGCCTGTGACCTGTAGCTACCCTATGTATAGCACCTCTGAATTCTGCCCTGTGCTGAGCCAGTCTCACTAATTCTGACACACCAACCCCCATTTCCCAGTAGATGCATCAATCTATCTCATCCTGGGTTTCCTTATGCTAAGAAACAATTCTTATTGAAGGCAATAGTCTTTAAACTTGACCAATAAGTGCTTCAAGTCTTTCTCATTTTTTTGTAAACAAAGTTGTCATCTGCACTTCAGAGGTTATTAATGAATCTTTCTCCAATCTTGATGTCACACTCTACCTTTTTTTTTTTTTTGGCTGAGTACAGTGTGCTTTATGATGGTACATGACAAGATGGGCTCGCCAAGCCCCTCCCCTTTCTCAGGGGGATTTGATGGAAATTTGTGTCAAGGATGTGAGATTCTCAGTGTGTGGGAGGATCAAGTTGGGGCAAGGACTCCCCAGCAGCTGAGGGTCTCTCTCTCTCTCTTCTAGTGCTATTGCAGGGACTGATGGTGCAAGGGGCTCCTATTCTTTGGAGGCCATGTGAACCATCAGGTCGACCACCCAGTTGCTGTAGCAAAATTCATTGTCATACCAGGAAATTAGTTTGACAAAGTGGTTGTTCAGGGCAATGCCAGCCCCAGCACCAAAGGTGGAAGAGTGGGTGTCACTATTAAAGTCACAGGAGACAACCTGGTCTTCAGTGTATCCCAGGATGTCCTTGGGGGCCCTTCTGATGCCTGCTTTACTACTTTCTTAATGTCATCATATTTGGCAGCTTTCTCCAGATGGCAGGTCAGGTCCACAACTGACACATTGGGGGTGGGGACACGGAAAGCCATGCTGGTAAGTTTCCCATTCAGTTCAGGGATGACCTTGCCCACAGCCTTGGCAGCGCCAGTAGATGCAGGGGTGATGTTATGGGCAGCTCTACGGCCATCACGCCACAGCTTTCCAGAGGGGCCATCCACAGTCTTCTGGGTGGCAGTGATGGCATAGACTATGGTCATGAGTCCCTCTACAATGCTGAAGTTGTCATGGATGACCTTGGCCAGGGGAGCCAAGCAGTTGGTGGTGCAGGAGGCATTGCTGACAATATTGAGAGAGTTGTCATACTTTTCATGGTTCATGCCCATCACAAACATGGGGGCATCGGCAGAAGGAGCAGAGATGATTACCCATTTGGCACCACCCTTCAAGTGAGCCCCAGCCTTCGCCAAGGTTGTGAAGACACCAGTGGACTCCACAACATACTTAGCACCAGCATCACCACACTTGATGCTGGTGGGATCTCGCTCCTGGAAGATAGTGATAACTTTCCCATTGATGAACAGCTTCCCATTCTCAGCCTTGACAGTGCCTTTGAACTTGCCATGAGTGGAATTATATTGGAACATTAGACCATGTAGTTGAGGTCAATGAAGGGATCATTGATGGTGACAACATTTGCTTTGCTAGAGTTAAAAGCAGTCCTGGTGACCAGGCACCCAATATGGCCAAATCCATTTACTCCGACCTTCACCATTGTGTCTCAGGGATGTTGCTGAGGCTGCACAAGAAGAGGGGACAATCTGGATCGACGAGGAGCAGAGAGCCGTCACACTCTACTGAACAGAGATCAGCTTCTCAGATTATTTATTTGAATAGATATAGTGAAAAGCTACCCTAACACACCTTTTTCCTGATTTTAACCTTGAAGTGTCCACTTGTTCTGTGCAAATGCCTACTAATTGGTCTAGAAACAGCTTCTGCATGAGCACAGTTAAGTGTTCTGGAGTTCTCATCCTTAACAATGTTATGGCTTTTTATGATCCACATAGTTGTATGTCTTTGCCTAGTCACCTAAACACAAACATCTTTCTGGTATTTTTTGCTTTCAAAAATCTGATATCAGCAGTTATATCCTTTGTTTCATGTCCTCTTCTAAATACAGCTGGAATTTCTTGCAGTTCCTTGTTAATGACAAGTTCAAGACATTAAAAAAAATTATTCTACTCCTAGTGAGATAGACTTGAAACATTTGCTGCAGAAGATCAAAGACTACAGCCTTCAATATGGATTACATCTCAACCTCAATAAAACAAAAATCCTCACCACTGGACCAATAGACAATACCATGATACAGGGAGTAAAGATTCAAACAGTCAATTATTTCACCTTGGATCCATAATCAACAATACCCTTGGTACCAGCACATCACATTGGGAAAATATATGGTCAGGGATCTTTCTAAATTACTGAGGAGCAATGATATCAGCTTGAAGATGAAGGTGTGCCTTTATTCAGGTCATGGTCTTTTCAGTATCTTATACATCTGAGAGCTGGACATTGAATAGAGACAACAGAAGAATTGATGCATTTGATTTGTAGTAATGGAGAAGAGTACTGAATATCCCATGGACAGTGAAAAGAATGAATAGATATGTCTTAGAGAAAGTGCAGCCAGAGTGCTTCTTGGAGGTAAGAGTGTCAAAGCTATGTCTCATATACTTGGACATGTTGTAAGGAAAAGCTATGTTGTAGAAAGGGATATCATGCTTAGAAAGGTGGAGGGTCAGTGCAACAATGGGCTTGAGTACGTCAGAGATAATAAGGATGTCACAAAATAGGACAGGGTTCAGATCTGTTGTTCAAAGGGTCGCTTTGAGTCATACTTGACTCAGTGGCACCTAACAACAACCACTCTTTGTAACCACGAATACATTTTGTTTCCTGAACAGTTTCCTTTTCTTGTCTTTTCATGTAAGGGAGTCAAATACATTATTTTTCTTTTTGTGATCTTATTTTGTTCAACATAATGTCTTCTGGTTCCATCCATACTATAGAATATATATAAATAGTATTTCTCTTATTTGATGAATAGTGTTACATTTTTTTTCAGTTTATAGCAAGTTTTTATTAACAAGAAAGGCTTCCCTTAATTTACATAACATATTTTTAATATTAAATAGGATAAGACGTTCAATAAGCCCACGTGTTTATGAATTTACAGTCTAGTCCAGTTTTGGCCTCTGAATGCAAATGCTTGCTGTATATTTATATTTTAATAGGCCAAAGTAAAATTATTAGCTATTTTTAAAAGGTAACTATGTTTGAATTTTTTTTTTATCATTAGGACATTACATCTTTTCCAGAACAATTTACAGAAATTACACAAAGCAACTGTTATCAAATAACAGTATTCAGCAATATTTTGTTTAGCTGAAATGTTAGTTTCAATTGTAAAAACCATCTCTAGGTACAAAAAAATAATCAGAAACCTTATTGGCTTTAACTTGCTTTTACAAGTGTCCTAAGAAATCTTAAGCTAAATATTACTTTCAATACAAAACCCCAATAATTTTTTAACAACTTGGCATCTGATCTCTGTAATTTGTGTACACACATTAGGTTGTCTCTAACTAGGAAATCAGGCTAGTTAACACATTAAGTGTTAATAAAAATAAAGGCAACAACTAATCAATCACCTTGTAACAGAAACAAAGCAACAATTTCAAGTATTGGATGTCAGTGCAGAACACTAACGCAGTGCTCTGCTACAAAGGATGAGACAAAGACTGGATTGTTTTCTGACTGCAGCTGCCCTGTGGCTGCCCCAACAAGGATTTTCCCTAAAGGAGAGCTGCAACACAATTCAATCAGGTTCAATCAGTGCTTAACGGGAGTCAATCCTTGTGGGTTTCTTCCCTACTACCCCCTATACCCTGTACTGGTGCTGTATTATTAAAATCATTAAGTACCTGGAATTTATGCTTCATCGAGAGAGTGTTTGAGTAATTTCCAATGATGTACAGCTCTTTGTGTAAAGAAAGTTTTGTAGTGACAATTATGTAAAAAAAGTTATTTAAACAATGTGATGCATCAGATATTAGCAATCACAGAGCCTTGATCTGGACACTCGGTTGTCTCTAAATTAGGCACATTGTGAAATGCTAAAAGATGTGACCAGCTGATCTGTGAAGTTTACAGAGCTTCAGAATTCAGGGAGTGACTACTTTTCCGTTAACCTAACGTTAACCACGTAGAGCACACAAAATCAAAAGACTCTGGAAGGCATTACAGATGCAATTAATGAATGGGTAATGCTTTTCTACTAAGTTACAAAATCTTGGCAAGCCAATACAGTACCCTTAAACACAACAGAACCCTATCTTGTTGGAATTATAGATTATTTTGGTGAAAAGTTTCTCTTGAAAAATCTCACCAAAATACCAAATCAAAACACTGGTTTTAACAGAATAATTGAGGCAAATCAATACTGCTTTGAAAAGTCCCAATTTTTCCCTTTTAAGTGAGTTTCTCAGTGCGTGCTGCTGAGTGCCCGCAGGCTGTGGACCCGAGTGGCCTGGCCTTAGTATGGTGTTGGTCAAAGCCAACAGAAAGAATTCCCACAACTCGGAAGTTTCACCCTTTAATTCTAGGAGACTCAATATAGCGTTATCAATTTCAGTGCACTTTTTCAATACTTGTTACATTTCCACAAAAACACTGGACACCTTGGGATTAGACTGTCATCAAACAACACTATTTTTTTTTTCAATGATCCCTTGGTTCGAAGCCCTGCTCCTCTTTGTTTTTATCAAAGTCACATAGATACTCTCCAGCTTACTTAATTAAAAAAAAAAGTCCACCTAAAAGAGTTGTAGTTCTTAAATAACCAATAAATACACCGCTGGCTTGGAGACGTAGGGCCTGCCACTGTGCCTCGTGCCACTGTCATTTCTCTCCAAACGCTGCCGCTGCCATCGGCGTCCTTATGCTTCCTCTAGCGGAGGCCGTCAATTTGTCAATCTCAGCGTTTAATTTATTACCCATTCCATGGCTTCTCGACCTTTACTAGAGTTGGAAGAGATGGTACTCGCCATCAGACTTTGCAGGTAGCTGGTGAGGTTGACGCCCTTCACGGTGATGATGGCTTCCTGAGTGAGAATCGTTTTGCCCGGGTGCTGAGGATGAGGCTTGGGGATGACCTCTCATCCACGGAGACCTTATTTGTAAACGAAACTACAGAATGCTCCTGCACATATGTCTTTGTTTGAGCTGCGCCAATAAGAGATCGCACCACAAAGGGCAGGTCCCACTCCGTGCTCAGAAGCCGCTGGCTGTGCAGCTTGCCCGAGGGGTCCACGTGCCTGTGCAGGACGTCTACGCCCACCACGCTGAGGTTCATCGGCTTGGGGTACTTCTGTATCGCAGCCGTTGTGACCATTTCCCAGGGGTGGTCGAAGACATGCTCCGAGGTCCAGATCTTCATGGTGCTGGCAACCTGCGCGACGACCCGGCGTCGGCACTAGGGGCCAAGGAGGCCAAGACTACTATTACATTTTTGTATATACCAATTTTCTTTATCCATTTATCTATTGATGGAGATTTAAATCATCTTAGTTTCTGTTATTATTTAAAATAACCTTTTGGTTATTGCTGCAATCATCATTAATGTCCTTCTCTTTTTGAGTCTCTGTTGTCAAGTCTTTGGGTGTAAATATTGTGAGTGACAGGATAATATCCATACACATACAAGGAAGCCCAGTGAATACTACTATCATTCAGATATGTGCATCAACAACCAGAGCCAAAGAAGAGGAAATAGAAGATTTCTATCAACTTTTACAGTCGGAGATTGATCTAACACGCAACTAAGATGCATTGGTAATAATAGGTGACTGGAATGCTAAAGTTGGGAACAGAGAAGAAGATTCAGTAGTTGCAAAACGTGGACTCAGTGACAGAAAGGAAGCTGGAGAGAGAATAATTGAATTTTGCACAGTGACTTATTCATTGCAAATACGTATTTTAAGAGACATAAACGTGTA
>NW_006399891.1:8728057-8731032 GCF_000299155.1 Elephantulus edwardii | reverse complement strand
ATCAGAGAGTTGGACAATGGCTAGGGAGGATAGAAGGAGAATTGATGCCTTTGAGCTGTGGTGCTGGAGAAGAGTATTGAATGTACCATGGACTGCTAAGAATACAGATTCATCCTGGAGAGGGTTAAACCGGGCTGCTTCTTGGAGACAAGGATTCTGAGGCTTTGTCTGACATACTTTGGACATGTTGTAAGGAAGGACAGGTCCTTGGAGAGGGACATCATGCTTGGGAGGGTGGAGAGACGGCGCAGGAGGGGAAGGCCTTCTATGAGGTGGATTGACTCAGTGACTGGGGTAATCGGGATGGGTGAGTCAGAGGCAGTGCGATTGGCACAGGATAGAGCAGAGTTTAGGGCTGTTGTACATAGAGTCACTATGTACAACTCGACAGCACATAGCAACAACAATTGCTGGATCATGTGATAGTTTTGTCTTTAGTTTTTTGAGGAACCATCACCGTGCTTTTCACAACTTTGCCATTTTGCATTTCCACCTATTTTGCAATGGTTCCAGTTTCCCCAGATTTGTTAATATCTGTTTTTTAAAAATATTAGTCATTATAGAAGTGAAATGATATTTCATTGTGGTTTTGATTCCATCCGCTTTTAATTTTGTGCAACTTTAGCAGGAGTCTCTTGCACAAGTTGACTCAGCCAAAAGACAATTCTGTTAAGTCTCAGCAGTAATAGACATCAACCTTATAGCTGACTTCATATACTTTCCTATGCATCCACCCCCTCCCCTTCCTGTGTGGGTGGCGTTGAGACAGGCTCTCCCCAGAAGTCCCCTGCTGCTTCCCTTGTCATCACAGCAAGGTCTTTTCAAGGACATGCTGAGAGTGATCATGTATGAGGACGCCCACCATCATCACATAGCACTGCTGAGAGCTGTGTGGATTCTGGCTCCTTTCTCCCTTCCTTTCCTGTCAGCATGCTGGAGGTGCCATGTGTTTTCTGGTTTCTCCATCTTTCCCAGGATTCACCACAGATAGACCTTCCCCTCCCCTCCCCTCCCCTCCCCTCCCCTCCTCTTCTCTTCTCTTCATCTACTTCTTTTGAGTCCCTCAGGTACCCTATTCTCTGCTACTAACCTTTCTCTATTGCTCCCTCCCATCATGGAAATAGGAAGCTCTAACAGTCTAGTGGCAAGGAACTGTGCTGCTAACCCAAAGGCAAGTGGTTCGAATTCAACAGCGGCTCTATGGTGGAAAGATAGGCAATCTCCTCTGGTGTGATTTACTGCCTTTGAAAACCTGCTGGAAGGTCAGTTGTAAGTCGATTCTGGCTTGAGGGTACACAAACAAACCGAAACAACCATCATGGCAACACTTCCATTACCTTTTCTTTCATACTTGTTTCAAAACTTTTTCAGTTAGGCAAAACCCAACCCAACCCAACCTGTTGACATCTAGTTAATTTCAATCCCGTGTAAAACACTTGTATAGTGTAGACCTATTTAATACATTTAGAATTTTTCCATTAATTTTTTTAATTTGCATATACCAATTCAGTAATCTCTGCATACTTAATTCAATGACACTTACTACAATGTTTGAGTTGAGCATCCATTCTCACAGTTCTTTTTGGAATTATTTCTCCCTCCCACATTAACATAGACTCACACCCCTCCCCAAGTTTCTTATTTCATCTTTCCTGTTGCTGTTGTTCATGTTGTTTACAAGGTTTGAGCTTTCTTTTTTTTTTTAACAGAAAAATACAGAAGATTTATTATATGTGAATATTGTAGAGACAGCCAGAACAGGCTTTCCAAATTTGTGCCTTACTGAAGGAAAGTTTTGAGTATTTGTAGATTAGGTTAAGGGCATGGGGAAGTGCTCATGTTTATTTAGTGCTTTTAGGAGGGGAAGGTGGGGTTATCTTAGAAAAGGTTAGGTGCTTCGTCTCTATGGGGCAGATGCTGTAGATTTCCTCTTCACGGTTGCCTTTACACAGTGGTTATTCCTTCTGAAAGCTGACTGCAGGTCTTCCAAGGTGCCTCTGAGCACTTTCAAATTGTCAGCCATTCACTTAGTAGTCAACTAAGTAAATGCTTAACTATTTGCACTGTCTAGGGTCTCCTTTTTGTGCTAATTGGAGTTAGCTAAAATAGCAAGAGCAAGGGGGAAATCAAAACCATTCCAGATCCCATATTTGGTGACAATCACCATCAGAAAGCCTCTCAGACCAGCTTTCAAAGTGTGTTTCCCTTGAACACTAGACTTGAGGAAGGCTTCCTAGGGGGGGAAAGCAGGAAAGGGTGGTCAAAGCTCTCTGGGAAGGGATACATCCCACTCCTCAAACATCATAGCTCATCAACAAAGTCAGAACACTTCAGAGTAAGCCCCAGGAAGGCAGTGTAGAAAACACTATTTCAAGGCCTTTTCTGTCACTTGACTGCGTGCAATGAGTTACAATAAACTCAATGACAACAGACTTCTAAAATGGGATGTGCACAAAAACACTTTTAAAAAATGCACATTATAGTAAACGATAATTTTGTAACATTTTCCTATGCAGTGTATTACAATTTCCATATTGATAAATACAGATCTATAGGGAGCTCTGCTCTGGTAGCCTAGTGGTAAGAAGCTGCGCTGCACTCCTGAAGACATGAGGTTTGTTTGAATGCACCAGCTGCTCTGTGGGAGAAGGATGGGTAATTTCCTCCCATGCAATTTATTGACTCTGAAAACCCACTGGAGTGTCAGCTATTCGGTCAGTTCTGACTCAATGGTACACAACAACAACAACAACATATCAGTACAGTTTTAAAATTAATTTTTAATAGATAATGTGGATCATAACAAACTGTGGCTGACTCTGAAAAGAATGGGAATCCCAGAACACTTGATCATACTAATGTGAAACTTATACTTGGAGACCAAGAGGCAGTTGTCAGAACAGAGCAAGGAAACACTGCATGGTTCAAAATTGGGAAGGGCGTATGCCAGGGATGTGTCCTGTCTCCATACCTTT
>NW_006399891.1:8726704-8727757 GCF_000299155.1 Elephantulus edwardii | reverse complement strand
TGGCACCAGCAGCCAGGAAATTAAAAGATGTATTGCCATGGAAAAGTCTGCTGTTAGGGACCTCTCTAAAGTACTCAAGAGCAACGGTGTGTCTCTGGAGACAAAGGTGCGTCTGGTACAGGCCATGATCTTTGCAATCACTTGTTATGCATCAGAGAGCTGGACAATGACCAAGGAAGACAGAAGGAGAATTGATGCTTTTGAGCTTTGATGTTGGAGAAGAGTGCTGAAGGTGCTATGGACTGCTAAGAGAACAAACAGATTCATCCTGGAGAGTGTTAAACCAGGCTGCTCCTTGGAGGCAAGGATTCTGAGGCTTCATCTGACATACTTTGGTCATGTTGTAAGGCGAGACTGTTTTTGGAGAGGGACATCATGCTTGGAGGGGCGGAGGGACGGCGCAGGAGGGGAAAGCCCTCTGGGAGATGGATTGATTCGGTGACTGGGGCAATCGGGATGAGTGTATCGGAGGCAATGAGATTGGCACAGGACAGAGCAGAGTTTAGAGCTGTTGTACATAGTGTCGCAATGAGTCACAAGCGACTCAACAGCACATAACAACAACAACAATACAATACATGCAAATGAAAAGAGAGTAAAAAAATAGACCCATTATGTCTGATTAATTTTAAACAAAGGTATGAAAAGAACTCAGCGGAGAATTAAAAGAATTCAATAACTATCTTGGCCATCTAGTGATGCTAACCAAAATGCCACAAGTAGGTGGCATTAACAAACAAATTTATTTTCTCAAACCTTGTTGTTTTGTGTTGTCAAATTGACTCTCCATGGGTCTTAAGAGGTAGTAAATCATATGAGGGGTGATTGACCATCTTTCTGTGGAGCAGCTAGTGAATTTGAACCCGTAGCCTTGTCACTAGGCCACCAAAGCTTCTTTTCTCAAAATTTCTTTTTTCTTTTTTTACCATCTGGAAATTTTATTAAGAAGTTTCTAAGAAAAAAAAGATTTAAAAAAATTTAAAAAAAAAGAAGTTTCTAATATAAATTTCCACTGATCTTAGTAGCTGAATTTTAATACTATAAAGAAATTTA
>NW_006399891.1:8724124-8725264 GCF_000299155.1 Elephantulus edwardii | reverse complement strand
GTGAAATGATATCTCATAGTTGTTTTAATTTGCATCTCTCTTAGGGCTAGGGATTTTGAGCATTTCTTCATGTGTTTGTTAGCCATCTGAATGTCATCTTCGGTGAAGTGAAAATTTCTTGTTATTTTTAAGTGCTGAGTTGAGAACAACTCATAGTGACCTTCTGAACAACAGATCTGAACCCTGTCCTATCCTGTGCTGTCCTCATCATCTCTGTCACACTTGATCCATTGCAGCAGCACAACTTCTTACAGAAATATCAAGGTGCCAACAATAAAAGGAGGCTTTTCCCACTTTGTTGATTATAGAGCCAAAGGGAAAGGCGGCTGAGTGGACAGAAAATGAACCTGTTGACCCAAAGTTTGAAGCCACCAGCTGCTCCAAGGGAGAAGGATGGGTAATCTCCTCCTCTGTGATCTACAGTCTCTGAGAACCCACTGGTCAGGCAATGGGTGAGCAAGTACAGTGATTACATAGGGTGGCATCTGTCTCCCAAGTCTCTGCTTGTTTACTCCCTTGCTTGTTAACTCAGGGTTTATTTTTATGTTTCAGAGATTGACTTAAAAGGCAACATATGCTAACATTGTCTAATTAACATAACAAAGAAAACTCATTCCCAAATGGAATTCTAACTACAGGACTAGGATTCACAGTACATGGTTTTGAAGGGCATAATTTAAGCCATAACAATAGCCTCTTAACAAATAGTGCTGAAGCAACTGACACCCACAGGCAAAAATATGAGCCTTAAATTGTCACCCAAACCATGTCACTACAAATATAAACTTAACAGACTTAAACATGAACTATACAAATTTTAGAAAAATAGGAGAAAGACACTTTGGTTAGGCAAAGGATTCTTAAACTTGACACCAGGAACATAGTCCACAAAAAGAAAATGTGATAGATTAGAATTCATCAGAATGGAACACTTTTGCCCTATTAGAGGTTGTAAGAACAAGCTACAGGTTGTAAGGTTGTAAGGAACCTTCATGGAGCAAGAGATAAGCACTCAGTTGCTAATAGGGAGGTCTATTGGCTTGTTGTTGTTATGTGCCGTCGAGTTGCTTGTGACTCATAGCGACCCTATGTACAACAGCCCTAAACCTTGCTCTATCCTGTGCCAATCTCACTGCCTCT